>NC_061113.1:49868850-49909294 GCF_002878395.1 Capsicum annuum | reverse complement strand
TTAATGATGAAAATAAGTTTTTGAACTCATATACATGTATATATACATATATTCCCATCCATAATATAATAGGAAATGACCAAAATGCCTTTAAAATTTAAATAATGTCAAATCTGTCCTTTGGTGGACTGTTTTGATAAGCTAAAGTAGATTGACCATAACTCTTTGCTCCGATATTGGATTTGGGTGAAATTGGTATTGTTGGAAGGATAATTCAAAGGGATTTCATTTAATATAAAGTAGGCCACCCAGTTTGTCCTGTACAAGGAGTTATGATTGTTTGAAGTTGACCCTAATAATTTGTTTTGATAGGCTGAAGTAAAACGAGTATAACTCCTTACTCAGACGTTGGATTTGGATGAAACCAATTGCATTAGAAATAAGAATCAAAGATCTTTCTTTTCATAGGTCGCAGATCTCCCAAATCATTATATTAAGGGAGTTATGATCATTCGAAGTTGACCCAAAAATTCAGCTGGCCTCAGTAGTTTGTGTGCAAGAAATTTTTCTGCACATTTACTATTCCCAAATATTCTGACCACCGTTTTATAGTTTCAAACGTGCTCGATTATATCCGAAACCTATCCATTTTTTGGAAATCTTTATATCATTGGAAAGATTATTCAATAACCTTCGCATGGAACCATCGATGGGCAAATTCTGGTATAAATAAACTAAAATAAAAATTAATTTCATATAAATAAGACCAATACACGTACTTGAATATGCCAATACACGTACTTGAATATGGGTTGTTACATAAAATAACTCAAAACAGAGTGTTTTTGGCACCTGGAACTGACTTAGGTGGTGCCCAAGTGATTGCCTAAGCTAAGTTGGGCGGCGCCTAACCAATCACCTCTGTTTGGTTGGGCGGCGCCTAACCAATCGCCTATCCTTACTGTCTCTCACGAAAATGGGTATAACTTTTTGCTCGGGTATTAGATTAAGGCAAAATTAGTATCGTTGGAAAGATAATTCGATTCTGTACAATTTGATGGGTCTAAATCAGCCAAAATACCATATTAACATTGAGTTATACTCATTCAAAGATGACCCTTGCAAAATCAAACACTAAAATTTGATGGATTCAAAAACTCTTAGCTTGTATTACCTTAAGTGACTCATATGAACATGCTTAATGCATCATAAGCTATCCTATCACTAGGATATTCATTGTAAGTCATGTACTTAAGTATGAATCATAGGATAGGAGATTTCATACGTAGGAATACTTATTCATTTCCTATATTGAAATCGTGCATATCTGATGCACGGACAACTGATATATGTATGCATGACTGAGTATAAAATGGTTAATAGGTACCAAGTTTATACTGGAAACATAAACGTGAAACTGAATAAGATTAAGGAGAACTGTTATCTTGAGCTTGATCTAAATTGACAGGGAAGAGGTGAGGATACTTGGTACGCATATCTGCTTCTTCTTCCCAAGTAGCTCCCCCACGAGACTGATTTCGCCAAAGAACCTTGACTAGAGGAACTTCTTTGTTCCTCAATCTACGAGTCTGATAATCTAAGATTTTGACTGGAATCTCTTTATATGAGAGGCTGTTCTGAATGTCGATGCTCTGAATAGGGACAACAACTGCTGGGTCACCTATGCACCTCTTTAGTAAAGAGACATGGAAAATTGGATGGACTGAGGCTAGATCTGAAGGAAACTCAAGCTCATAAGCTACCTTGCCAAAGCGACAAAGAATTCTGAAGGGATCGACATACCGGGGACTGAGTTTTCCTTTCTTGCCGAACCTCTTCACTCCCTTCATGGGAGAGATCTTAAGATAGAAATAGTCATTAACCTCGAACTCGAGATCCTTTCTACGAATATCTGCATAGGACTTCTATCGGCTCTGAGTAGCCAGAGTCTCTCTCTGATCAACTGAACTTTCTCTAAGGCGTCGAATACTAAGTCAGGACCTATGATTTAGGCCTCACTAACTTTGAACCAACCAATCGGAGATCTACATCTCCTACCATAGAGAGCTTCGAATGGAGCCATTTGAATACTAGAATAATAGCTAATGTTGTATGAAAACTCAATCAAAGGCAAATGGTCATCCCAAATTCCCTTGAAGTCAATTGAATACTCCCTTAGCATATCTTCAAAAGTCTAAATGGTCCTCTCTACTTAACTACCTTTCTGAGGATGAAATGCTATGCTGAGATGGACTTGAGTATCGAGACCCTTTTGAAATGCTTTCCAAAAGTGAGAAGTGAACTGGGTACCTCTGTCTGAGATGATAGATAGTGGAACACCATGTAACCTGACTAACTCCCTGATATAGAGTTTGGCATAATCCTTGGTAGAATAAGAAGTATGAACAGGAAGGAAATAAGCTGACTTGGTCATTCTATCTATATTAACCCAGACTGAATCATGCTGATGACGAGTTATAGATAAACCCATCACAAAGTCCATGTTAACTTCTTCCCACTTCTAAGTAGGAATGGTGAACTCTTGCATGGAACCACTAGGTTTCTGATGCTCTATCTTAATCTGCTGACATGTAGAGCACTTAGTCACAAACTCTGCAATATCTCTCTTCATCCCACTCCACCAATAGATCTCCCACATGTCGTGGTACATCTTAGTAGCCCCTGGATGAATAGAGTATCGCGCACCATGCGCTTCCACAAGAATTTGATGCCTCAATTCATCTACACCTGGAACACATACACGACCCTGACAACAAAAAACACCATCTCCCCCTTGGGAGAAAACCTTGACTTTCTGATTCTAAACTGACTCTTTGAGATTGACAAGGCTAGGGTCCCTATCTTGTTTCTCTTTCACCTTAGAAACTAGAGATGACTCTGAACTACTATGAACACATACACCACCCTCTGAAGAATCGACTAAGCGAACGCCTAGTCTGGCAAGCTGATAGATCTCCTAAGACATCTTTTTCTTACTATCCTCAATGTGAGAAATACTACCCATAGAGAGTCAACTGAGAGCGTCGATCACAACATTGGCCTTGCTTGGATGATAAATAACACTCATGTCGTAATACTTCAAGATCTCTAACTACCTTCTCTGAAGAAGATTAAGATCTTTTTGGGAAAAGACATATTGGAGGCTTTTATGGTCTATGAAGACATCTACATGAACTCCATAGAGATAATGCCTCCAAATCTTCAAGGCAAAAACTACCACTGCTAACTCAAGATCATGAGTAGGATAATCTTCTTATATGGCTTTAACTGTCTGGAGGCGTAGGCTATGACCTTACCATGCTGTATGAGGACACAACCTAAACCCACTATGGATGCATCACAATAGACTACAAAACCGTCTGAACCATCTGGAATAGCTAGAACTGGAGTTGAGGTGAGTTGAGTCTTCAACTCTTGAAAGCTCTTCTCGCATGAATCTGACCACTGAAACTTAATCTTCTTCTAAGTCAATCTGGACATGGGAGATGCAATAGAAGAAAATCCCTCAACAATCCATCTGTAATAGCCAGCCAAACCCAAGAAACTCCTAATATCTGATGGAGATACGGGTCTGGGCCAGTTTCTTACTGCCTCAATTTTCTGAGGATCTACTCTAATTCCATCACCGAAATAAATATGGCCAAGGAATGCTACTGATCTTAGCCAAAATTCACACTTGCTGAACTTAGCGAATAACTGGTGATCCCTGAGAGTCTGAAGAACAATCCTGAGATGGTCTGTACGAGAATAGACCAGAATATCATCTATAAAGACTATGAAAAACATGTCCAAGTACTACTTGAACACATGGTTCATCAAGTCCATAAAAGCTGCAGGGGCATTGGAAAAACCAAATGACATGACTAAAAATTTGAAGTGACGATACCAAGTATGGAAAGCTGTCGTCGAAATGTTACATTCTCTAACTCTGAGCTGATAATAGCCTGATTTGAGGTCTATCTTGGAGAATTAACTGGTACCCTAAAGTTGGTCGAATAAATCATCAATCCTGGGAAGAGGATATCTGTTCTTGACCGTGACCTTGTTGAGTTGACGGTAATCAATACATATCCTGAGAGAACCGTCTTTCTTGCGCACAAATAACACTGACACACCCCATGGGGAAATGCTGGGTCTGATGAATCCCTTATTTAAGAGATCTTTCAACTGATCTTTCAGTTCCTTGAGTTCTGTTGGTGCCATTCTATATGGCTGAATAGAAATAGGTTGAGTATCTGGAAGAAGGTCTATGCCAAAGTCTATTTCCCTTTCAAGAGGAATGCCTGGAAGATCTTTGAGAAAGATATCTGAGTATTCATTAACAACAGGGACTATTTTGAGGCTGGGAGATTTAGAACTGAAATCTTTAACATGCACAAGATGATACACACACCCCTTAGAAATCATTTTCCTTGCCCGATGGTAGTAAATAAGTTGACCCCTGAACGTTGAAATGCTACCCTTCCACTCTAGGACGGGCTCATTCAGGAACTAAAACTGAACTATCCTATTTCTGCAGTCGACTATGGCATAGCAGGAGTGAATTTAATCCATGCTGAGAATGACATCAAAATAAGTCATCTCTAACTCTACTAAATCTACTGATGTGGATTTTTGAGATATCATAATCGGGTAGTTCCTGTATACCCGCCGGGCTATAATGGTTTTACCCACTAGGGTAGAGACTGAGAAGGGCTTTGCTAGGACTTTGGGACTGATTCTAAAATCGCCTGCTATGTATGGAGTAACAAAAGACAAAGATGCACTTAGGTCTAGCAAAGCATAAACATGAACATGAAAAATCTATAACGTACCAGTAACGACATTAGAAGAATTTTCCTGATCCTGTCGGGACTGAAGAGCATAGAGTCTGTTTGGGCGTTGCCCACTGGTAGCACTAGAAATGGCACCCTGCTGGTTTGGGTGACTGGACTGAGCTGTAGAATGATTTTGCTGACCCTAAAAACTTGACTGCAGACACTCCCTAATGCTGTGTCCTGGCTTGCCACAACCAAAATAGACATCACTACCTGCTCTGCAAATGCCCTTATGGTTCTTACCATAAGTTTGACAAAAGGGATTCATTCGGGCACTGCTAACACTGCCCTGAGATTTAGAGCCTAGCGCTTTGTCTCTATTGCCATCTCTGAACTTCGGCACTGGAGCGCTGGGAGAGGAAGGAGCTGGAACGGCTGACTTAGAGCGAAACTATGAGCGGTTTTCTCCATCTGACTTGGGGTAAGCAAAGTTGAAGTTACCTGACCTTGCTCTCTTGTTCTGCCTCTCCCTTGTCTTAAACTTCTGCTCTTCTACTTGCTGGGCATGGGTCATGAGTCTAGCTAAGGTCATATCACTGATTAGCATCACAGACCTACACTTATTTACCATGCTATTGTTAACCCCTGACATGAACTTGCTCATCTTAGCTCTATTGTCTGCAACGACATAAGGAGCATACCTGGCTAGCTGAGTAAATCTGAGAGAATACTCCCTAACCGTCATATTCCCCTACCTGAGGTTAATGAACTCAAGAACTTTGGCTTCCCTCAGCTCTTGGGGAAAGAATCTACCTAAGAAGGCCGTGACAAATTCCTCCTACTCGATAGGGCCTGTATCATCTAACCTCTCAGACTTCAAGTGTTTGTACCAATCATGAGCAACATCCTATAACTGGTAGGTAACTAACTCAGAACTCTCAATAGAAGTAACACCCATGATGTCAATGACTTTCTGGACTTGGTCAATGAACTCCTGAGGGTCCTCATCAGACTTAGACCTATGGAAAGATGGAGGGTTCATTCGGGTGAAGTCTCAAACCCTAGCTGCTTTTGGATTGGCCACTGGATTGGCCGAAATAACTGGTGGCCATTTATTTTGTGCAGCCATGGACTAAGCAAGTATGGTAAATGTGGCTCTAAACTCTGCATGGGAAACATGTTCGCCCAAAGGATCTTTGAGCTAAGGAGCTAGCTGGTTTCTTCTCTTTGGGCAATGGTCTGGAATAAAAGAAGAATGGATTAGATTGAGAGTTTAAATTGTGATTATGATCACTAGAATGACATGAATAATGAAGAAAGGGGACTGTTCCTAAAACATCTTATAGCCTTCCGCACATAAATGTGGCACGTAACACACCCATGTACAAGACTCTACTAGATGTGGCTTTCAGACTTTTTAGGACTCTATTGAACCTTAGGCTCTGATACCAAGTTTGTAACACCCCAATTTACTGAATCGGAATGCTACACGGTGCTCATGACCCTTAGGGACCACAAGCTAACCCATGACTGATATCTGTACCTGTATACTGAAATCATGATATAATAATGCAGAATACATAGAACTGTAAGGCCATAAGGTTCAACTGAGTACAATCATATGGGTGAAAATACCCAAAACAACTCAATTTGAAAGCTAAGTCTGAACGTAAATCTGAATGTAAATCTGAAAGCCTCTAAACTATCTGAATAAGGAGTTAAAGGAACATGTCTCCAACTAACTCCATAAAACTGAACTGAAGAAATAAATAAATGTATCAAATTATATTGTCCTCGAATCAATTTGAACTCACTGTGTCTCTGCGATTGGAATGCTACTGCTACTGCTGGGCTGGAGTTCGTGTCTCGGAACCTATGGTGTAACATGAAAAGAAAGCACCATAGCGTAAATGCGTCAGTATAACTGGAGTACTGAGTATACGAGGAAGGTAGGCTGAACATAAAGGGTTTCATGCATGAACAACACTAACTGACTAATATGAACGTGGGAGTACAAACGCACATATATAGAAATTAGGACCGTGAATATGTGATAGCATAACCTGTAAGCTAATACATGGTTTACTGATAACTGTCATGACTAATATTGAAACTGATAACATGGACGACTGTATCTGATAGTCCTGTATGTACTGAAATCTGAAGAACACCCTGAGTTCTTTTATTGAGACTGATACTGAAACTGTGGGAAGTAGTGTTTAACTGACATGCCCCAGGTATGCTGTTATGGCTAAGCTGGGGTCTAATATCTGCCTCGACTGGAGGGGTGTCAATACCGTTCCACGGGTAAGGACAACCTGTGAGTGACCCTTATCTGGCGGGTACTCAATGAGAATGGTGGGAACCTTAAATTGACAAGTTTATCCACCTCATCAACCCTAATCTGACGGGTTAAGATGTCTCAACCTACGCTGGCTATGTAGTTTCGGAACACAAGGATGACTACTAAGAATCACACCTGAACTGGCGGGTGAGTTCCCATCCTTGGGTTTACTTAGTGCTAATCTCTACTTCCATCTGGAGGGATTGGACATGATTAACTGACTGTGCATGAGTTAATCTTACTAAATTCCATTGACTGGTGGAATATTACTGATATCTGACAACTGACTAAGATCATGAGGTTTTCCTTAGTCACATGACTGACTGAAGTCTATGGAATCATAGCTTGAGTTCGGATATCGTGAAATATGATATGGATCTAGGCACACAACTATAGTTTTCAGGTACAAGTACCCCCAGAACTTGATAGGAGGAAACTGACACACATAACATGACTTGATCATAAGATTTGAGTCCACAATTCACAGTATCATAAGTAAGGGTTTCATAATAAGAATGATTCTCAACAAACTATCACTTGATTGGGAATGCACACAATATGTATATACTTGCATGGCTTCAATAACATGGTCATTCCATATCGCAACAATATCATGAGCATCTCGTACAACTTCTTCAATTCAAGAAAATAGCACGGGGATCTTGTTGAACATAAACTTAGAACATGGAATAGTCATTTAGGACTTATTATGTCGTAAAAGCATGATCTCTATTCCCTTAGGTATTTTCACAAACACCTTATATGCACATCTTAGGCATAGGTGAATTCATCAAGATTACAAATATTCAACCACCAATTGCACATATTTATATGTTAAATACGACCATATCCTCACAATAAACATACAAAGATCCCATCTTAGGCATCATCAAACTCCAACCACATGAAAATCAACCACCAACAATATAAACATCATAATAAAAAATTTACAAGATGGTTCTTAAGCTTCATGGACGAAAGGAGTCCATGAATCAGCTCATGCATACCTTAGAAGGAAGATTCTTGATGATTGACGGAGGAATTTCCTTGAAATCATATCTTCAAGCTTAGTTACGCAACCCTAGTTGTGTTTCTCTTTTAGTGCTCTTGGATGATAAGCTTTGAGATGATAATAGGGTTGTAATATGTTTAGAAGCTATATATTTCGTAGGGTTAAGTTTAGGGACGTGTAAGGAGTGTTAAAAGAGTTAATTACCCTTAAAATAACTCAAAATGAAGTATTTTTGGCACCTGGAACTGACTGAGGTTGCGCCCAAGTGATTGCCTAAGCTAGGTTGGACGACGCCTAACCAATCGCTTATGTTTGGTTGGGCGGCGCCTAACCAATTGCCTATCCTTACTGTCTCTCATGAAAATCGGCATAACTTTTAGTTCGGGTATTGGATTAAGGAAAAATTGGTATAGTTGGAAAGCTAATTCAATTCTATTCAATTTTGTGGGTCTAAATCAGCCAAAATACCACATTTACATTGAGTTATACTCGCTCAAAGATGACCCTTGCAAAATCATACACTAAAACTTGATGGATTCAAAAACTCTTAGCTTGTATTACCTTAAGTGACTCATATGAATATGCTTAAGGCATCATAAGCTATCCTATCACTAGGATATTCATTGTAAGTCATGTAATCAAGTATGAATCACAAGATAGGAGATTTCATACGTAGGAATACTTATTCACTTCCTAGCTTAGAAATATGCGGGGTATTACAGTTATGATATATATCAATCATAGTGAATGTCTATCAAGATCTATTTGATGTCTATCGGAATTTGATGTATTTGTCTTTTAGTATGAACTAGGGATAAATTCTCCCTATAAATAGAAGGGCTTCCTTTATTGTAAATCATCCCTCAAGAGAAGAAATAAGAATTACTCTCTCTATTCTCTCTACTCTTCTTCTTTATTTTTTATTATTTTATAACACTTTATCAGCACGAGACTCTACTGTCTCAAATTTGAAGGCTAAGGCTAAGGTATTATTATTTTTCTTCCCTTTTTTCATATGGCTAACAATCTTACGAAGTGTGAGTTTGTTGCCCTTCAAAGTTTGGGCAAGAACTATATTTCATGGGTGCTGGATGCTAAAATCCATCTAGATGCTATGGGTCTTGGAAACGCCATAAAGAATGAAAATACAACAACTAGTCAAAATCATGCTTAGGCTATGATTTTCTTGCGTCATCATCTTGATGAAGTACTAAAAATTGAGTACCTTACTACTAAGGATCCACTCGTATTGTGGAATAGCCTAAAAGAAAGGTTTGACCACTTAAAGATGGTCATCCTCCTGAAAGCACGATATGAATGAATGCATCTAAGATTTCAAGACTATAAGTCTGTTTATGAGTACAATTCTGCCATGTTTAGAATTTCTTCTTAGTTGAAACTATGTGGAGAGATGGTGAATGATAATGATATGATGGAAAAGAAGCTCTCCACTTTTCATGTCTCGAATGTGCTATTACAGCAACAATATCGAGAAAAAGGTTTCAAGAAGTATACTGAACTAAGTTCTCATCGTCTTGTGGCTGAACAAAATAATGATTTGTTGATGAAAAATTATGAGAACCGACCAACTGGATCTGCACTATTCCCTGAGGTGAATGATGTGCACGCTCACCATTCTAGGTGTGAAAAAGGTCGCGGCCCTGCTCGTGGACGTGATTGTGGTCATGATGACCAAGAAAGAAACCTTGTTCTGGGTGTTAATCATTCATCAAACAAAAAGAAAAACGATGAGAAATGTGAAGCAATTACTTATTTCTGATGTAGCGGAAAAGGACATTATTCATGTGATTATCGTGCTCTCAAACACTTGGTTGATCTTTATCAAGCATCACTAAGAACAAAGAGAGAAATTGCGAGGCTAACTTTCTCTCTAAAAATAATATTGACATCACATGCTTGGATGTAGCAGAGTTTTTCGAGCATCCTGAAGAAAAGATTGATCACTTGATTGGTGATGGTTTCGTAAACATGGAAGAATGAGTGATTTTTTTATTTTGTTTAATTGTTGACAATAGTTAGTGAATAAAGAATCATGTAAAAATAGTTGTTTGCATGTGTATTGTTTTTGATTAGTATTGATCAGTTTAAATTTAATATTGTTATTTATTATTGAGTTGAATCAAATTTTAATTTTGTCATCATTTATCGAAAAAAAGGGTAGGGGCTGCATGGATTTTTGGAAGCACTAAAAGTGTAAGTTTTATATTCTTTTATAATATAATAATATTAGTTGTATGTAGATTTGACCAAAAGACACTACAAAAGCTATGGTTTCTGAAAAAGCGTCGAAGCACAATTATTGAAAAATATATTTTTTTTCCAGTGAAATATTATGAGCATAAAAGTTGTGAGATTTTGAGTTGGACATATTTTTTTTAGTAAAGTGTGATTAACAGTTTTTTATAGTATAAGCTTTCACTTTGTACAAAAATTTAATATATATCTTATTTGGTGTATGTCATTTTATTTGAAGATATGGATAATTTTTAGGAAGATATTTGTTTGATTGATTCCGGCACTACACATACGATATTCAAATACAAGAAATATTTCTCTCATCTAAACATGGACAAGATTAATGTTACTACAATTTCTGGTAGTGCTAATTTGATTGAAGGCTTCAGAAAAGCCATTATAATCTTGCCCAAGGGAACTAAACTCATCATAAATAATGCTATGTTCTCTCCCAAATCTCGAAGAAACTTGATGAGTTTTAAAGATATCCATGAATATAGTTATCATATCAAGACAATTGATGAGATGAATTTGAATATCTTGGTATCACCAAGAATGTCTCTGGACAGACACGCATTATTGAAAAGTTTCCTGCTTTATCTTCTGGCTTGTACTGGACAAAGATTTGTGCAATTGAGGCAAGTAAACAAGAAGTTTACTGAGTTCAATACTTTTGCACTTTGGCATGATCGTCTGGGACATCTATGATTAATAATGATGAGATGAATCATAGAAAATTCAAATGGGCATCCATTAAAGAACTTGAAGATTCTTTCGAATGGTGAATTTTTATGCAGTGCTTGTTATCAAGGCAAGCTGATTGTGAGGCCATCGCCAACAAAAGTAGGGATTGAGCCCCCCGCGTTCTTGGAACGCATACATGGGGATATTTGCGGACCCATTTACCCACCTAGTGGATCATTTAGATACTTTATGGTCCTAATAGATGCTTCATCTAGATGGTCTCATGTGTGCCTTTTGTCATCTCGCAACTTGACATTTGCAAAATTATTGGCATAAATAATATGATTACGGGCATAATTTCTTGATAATTAAATTAAGTCCATTAGCCTTGATAATGCTGCAAAATTTTCATCCCAAGCATTTAATGACTATTGCTTATCGATTAGGATATGAGTGGAACATCTTGTACCCCATGTTCACACTCAAAATAGCCTTGTTGAGTCATTAATTAAATGTCTACAGTTGATAGAAAGACCATTCCTTATGAGAACTAAGTTTCTCACTTTTGTTTGGGGTCATGCAATTTTGTATGCTGCAACACTTGTTCGTCTTAGACCGATAAATTATCATAAATTTTCTCCGTTGCAATTGGTTTTAGGTAAAGAGCCTAATATATCTCATTTGAGAATTTTTGGGTGCGGTGTTTATGTGCCTATAGCACCACCAAACCGCACCAAGATGGGCCCCCAAAGAAGATGAAGAAGTTAAGTTAGGTTTGAATCACCCTCCATTATTCGCTATCTTGAACCATTAACGGGAGATATGTTCACTGCTCGATTTGTAGATTATCGATTTAATGAGATAGTTTTTCTAAAATTAGGGGGAGAAGGTAGTGACATAAAAAGAGAAATTTTGTGAAAAAATCCATTACTATCTCATCTTGATCCACGTACTTCTATTTGTGAGCAAGAAGTTCAAAAGATTATTCATCTGTAGAGAATTGCAAATCAAATGCCGGACGCATTTATAGATTTGAAAAGGATCACTAAATCACATATTCCTGCAGAGAATGTCCCAATTCAAATTGATGTCTCTGAAGGACCATCCACTATGTCATAGCTAATAAATCTAAAGCACGTTTGAAGCGTGGCAGAACATTAGGTTCTAAGGATTGAAATCCTAGAAAAAGAAAAAAAATGGTCAATATGACACTACGAAATATCCTCATATGGAAGCTCAAGATTTAAGTAATTTTGATATCCCTAAAGGGATCAATGAGCTTGAGACTCAAGAAAATGAGAAACTATCCATAAATTTAACTAATGTTGAAACTAATTTGCATCGATCTGAAATAGCAGTGGATCATGTCTTTGCATATAATGTTGCAATGAAAATCATGCAAGATAGTGGGGATCTTGAACCTCGGTCTGTCACAGAATGTCGACAAAGAAATGACTGGCCAAAATGGCAAGAAACAATTCAATTTGAATTAAATTCACTTACCAAACGTGATGTTTTTGGACCTATAACTCAAACACCTAATAGTGTTAAGCCTGTTGGATATAAATGGATCTTTGTGCGAAAAAGAAATGAGAAAAATGAAATACAAAGGTATAAAACATGCCTTGTTGCATAAGGATTTTCACAACGGCCTGGTGTCGATTATAATAAGACATATTCACCAGTTATGGATGCAATAACATTGCGTTATCTTATTAGTTTCACTATCCATGAGAGACTCGAAATGGATTTGATGGATGTGTTAACAACCTATCTATATGGATCACTTGATAATGAGATATACATGAAAATTCTCAAAGGATTTAAAATGCCAAAAGCATATAGCTCAAAGCCTTGAAACATGTATTCCATTGGATTGTAAAGATCATTGTATGGTTTGAAGCAATTTGTATGCATGTGGTATAACCATTTTAGTGAATATTTATCTAAAGAAGGTTATAGGAATGATGAAATTTTCCCATGTGTTTTCAAAAAGAAAATAACATCAAAGTTTATTATACTTGCTGTCTATATTGATGACATAAACCTTATTGGAATGCCAATAGAGCTTCAAAAGGCAATTGATTACCTAAAGAAAGAATTTGAGACGAAAGATCTTGGAAGACAAAGTTATGCCTTGGTTTGCAAGTTGAGCATTTGACAAACAGTATCTTTGTCCATCAATCTGCCTACACAAAAAAGGTGTTGAAATGATTCTATATAGATAGAGCACATCCATTAAGTACTCCAATGGTTTTTCGATCACTTGGTGTGAATAAGGATCCATTCCGACCTTAAGAAAAGAATGAGGAACTCCTAGGTCTTGAAATACCATATCTTAGTGCAATTGGTGCACTAATTTATCTTGCAAATACTACAAGACCTGATATTGCCTTTTCAGTAAATTTGCTAGCAAGATATTGTTTTGGTCCTACTAGGATACATTAGAATAGGATCAAACACATATTACGGTATCTAAAAGGGACTACCAATATGGGCTTATTTTATTCTAAAGATTGCAGTTTCGATCTTGTTGGTTATGCTGATGCTGGGTACTTATTTGACACACATAAAGCTTGATCTTAAACAGGCTATGTATTCATATGTGGGGGTACTGCCATATCTTGGAGAGCAACAAAGTAGTCTATCGTAGCCACTTCATCAAATCATGCTGAGATTATAGCTATTCATGAAGCAAGCCGAGACTGTGTGGTTGAGGTCCATAATACATCTCATTCGAGAAAAATGTGGCTTGAAATGTGACAAAGTACCCACAAATTTATATGAAGATCAATATGCATAGCACAACCGAAGGGTAGATTCATAAAAGGAGATAGAACGAAACACATTTCGCCAAAGCTCTTCTATACACATGAGCTCCAAAAGAATGGTGATATTGATGTACAACAGATTCATTCAAGTGACAATGTGGCTGATTTATTCACCAACTCTCTTCCAACTAAAAATTTTAAGAAGATGGTGCACAAGATCGGAATGCAAAGATTCAAGGATGTTCTTATTAGGGGGAGTTATTACGCGTTGTACTCTTTTTCCCTTACAAGGTTTTGTCCCACTGGATTTTCCTTGTAAGGTTTTTAATGAGGCAGCCTATATGTGTATTGTTAGACATTCAAGGGGGAGTGTTATGATATATATCAATTATAGTGAATGTCTATCAAGATTTATCAAGATCTATTTGATGTCTATCAGGATTTGATGTATTTGTCTTTTAGTGTGAAACTAGGGGCAAATTCTCCCTATAAATAGGGCTTCCTTTATTGTAAATCATCCATCAAGAGGAAAAAAAAGAATTACTCTCTCTATTCTCTCTACTCTCTCTACTCTTCTTCTTTATTCTTTCTTGTTTTATAACAAATTAACTTTTGTTACTCTTTTTATTTGTTGAACTATTTTTTTTTGTTTTCCTTTTTTTTTTAGGAAAAAACTTTTGTTGATCTTCTATTTTTTCACTATTTTCCTTTTCTTAAAAATGTTGGTTGCTCTTTTAAAAATCATTTTTGTACCTTTTTTAACAATCAAATGCAAGTTGTGACATCGTAACTGCTGCTCTTTTTTATAAATCAAATAGAAAAATAGTGTATTTTGTTATATACAACAAAAAAAACCATCTAAGTACATGCTCTTTTCTTATTAATCAAATATAGATATAGTGTATTCTCATAGACATTAAAAAATATATAAATACATATTTAATAGAAGATACATGTATCTTTGATACTAAATACATATTTTATACAACAGTTATAATTTCTATGCATTTTCTACACATATACATATTTTATACTATAATGATATAATTTTTATACATATTTTATACAATAATTATACAATTTCTATATTTATATATACACACAATAATTATACAACTTCTATACAACTCCTATACAGCCTTTGACTGCAATAATTATTTAAATACATATTTTATAAAATAATTATTTAATTATTTAAATAATGTTGCCAATTACCCAATGCTCTAACCGCGGCATATAACTCTGGATCATAAGTGACATAATTTACAGTTGCGACCTTCACTAAAATAGGTAATAGGTTTATGATCTTGCATTAAAATGGCATCTATGCCTACCTTACTTGCATCATATTCAATTTCAAATATCTTATCAAAATTGGGTAATTGCTATAAGGGATCGGAGCTAAGCATGGCCTTAAAATCTTTAAATTCATTGGCTTACCCCCCCTCCCGCATACCCAATTTAAAAGTCTTGCCCTTACGGATCACCTTGATCAAGTAAGCGACGATGGTACTAAATCCTTTGAAAAACCGCCAACAAAAACTTGCCAACCCATGCAAGCTTTGTACTTCACCAGTGGATTTCGGAGTTGGCCAAGACTTGATGACGTCTATCTTAGATTCATCCATCTCGACTTCTTTTGAGCTTACAAATAATCCCAAGAATACTAGTTCATTCACACCAAAAGTCAAAACCCCAGATTTTGGCCTTTGAAAATTTCTTAAGCTTTGAGCTTGATGTCTTGGTTACAACTTGACCCTACGAATCATATGGTTTCTTAACGGGTCAGGTGACCCTAGTCATAAGGTGACCAGTGTGTGGTATTAAGTTTTTTTTTGGGGTACGACTTGAGGGCACGAGTCATAAAGACTCATGATAAGTTGTAACCAAATTACGTAAGTTTGTGTCATGATTATGCTCTGAGTATGAGTGGCTCTCTACGAGTTGTAATGACTTGTTGTGAGTCGTGGGATAAAATCGTAGGATGCCTAGTGTTTAACCCATTTGAGTTCTCTGTGTTGACTACGATTGGACCCTACGAGTCGTAAGGTTTCATTATGGGTTGGTTGGTTGAGTCGTAAGGATAGTATTTTATGTGATTGGTGAGACTGTCCTAGTTATGACTCATGGTGATGAGTCGTAAGGAGTGGTTACAAGTCAATGGTTAACTTGTAATCAAAGACGACCTTTTTTCAGCTTTTAAGTTAAGGGCATTCTGGACATTTCTTTTTTTTTCCAAATTAAAACCCATATTTTATGACCTCTTTAGGGTATCATTAACCCTCATAAACACATCAAATAAAATCTTAAACACTCTTAAATCCTCAAGGCCAAGAACACTTAGGGTTTTCAAAGATAATCAATTATGGCTTCGAAAGGGGTGATTTCTCTCTGTACTTCTTGGTGTTTAAGGCATGTTACTCTTTCCTCATTATCAATTTTGTAAAACTATGTGATTTAAAGTATTGTTCATGAGATATTGATGTTGGGTTTTGAACTATGCGTTGAGGGTTTTTAATATAAATTTCTTAAATGCTTTCCATGATGCTTATGAAACTATTGTGCTTAAATTGATGGTTGGTAAATGCATTAGGGTGCATGGGAATGGTGGATGAAAATAATGGTACAAAGGAATCCCCAAATTGATTGTTTGGTATGGAAATTGGTAATAACCTCAACCCACTTGTATAATTAATTTTGGTTTACACATTATCACTTGGCTTGACTTGTTTCTTGAAACTAATGTATGGTTTAAATGGTTAAGGATGGTTTTAAAAACCTTTTGGAGTACAATGGAATCCCATAGTGAATGATTATGAAAACCTTGTGGGGTACATCAGAATCCCCCAAGAGATTTTAATTATGGAGTCTGCGTGGTACTTAGGAATCTCTAATATGTTGGCTAATGAAATTGCTTGCAAGCTATATTTGGTATGACAATACCACTTAATAATGCCTTAATAATTGACTCCTGAAATTGGTGGTTTGATTATACATTAATATTTTAATTGGGCTATAATGGGGATTGTGATAGCTAGTCGTGAAGGTGTGAGTTTGAAGGATGGACACTGAAAACTCATGTTTACCGACATGATGGTTGGTCTTGATGACCATGTGCTCGTGGGGTACAAGGAAATCCCCTAAGTTTATACACGTACATATGTATCAAGAGGGCGAAGAGTACAAGGGTATTCCTGACCACCTATGGTATCTCCAGTTCGTACGGCTAACACGCAATGGGGCTTATTCAGGGGGTAACACTGGATCCATATAGCCCATGGGTGGACTTAAGGCGGTAAAGCTACACAACCAAGTTTAAGGTTTTAAATTATATGCTAAATCTTGTTCCCAATCCCAGCATAGTATCTATGCATACATGTATTTGCATATGTGCATTACTTTGACTTGTTTTTGAATTGATGGAATTATTTTATCCTTATTCCTAAGTTACATGCTAGCATTCATCCCTCTAACCGACTTCGGACACTGTATCCCTTCGTGACGCAAGATCTGTCCATACTTCTACTTTTCTTGCACATTGACTAGGATTCAGAATCATCTCATGACTCATACTGAAGTGGTGAGCTTCCATAATTTGGAAGGCTCCATTTCATCTAATGGATTTCTTTATGTCTTTACTATTCCTTTTGGTCTTGGTTTTGGCTATGGTCGGGGGCTTAAACCGACTGGATATTCTTTGTTTTTTTAGAGGGTTTGTCTGACTACTATAGACATGGGTGGAATTGGTTGGTTGTTTGGTTGGATTTGGTTATAGACTTATCAAAATGTCTTTAAATTTATATTCTCTTATCGTGTTATATATTCAGAATTTATCCGGTATGATATGTAAGGTGGTCAATGGTTTGGGTATTGGGGGTGGTCTCTGATCTTGGTTGGACTTGAGATACCCGACGCGCCCAATACCTGATTTGGGTCATGTCAGATTAGTATCAGAGCTTAGGTTCATAGTCAATTGGGTGTCCACAAAGCTATGTCAAGTAGTTTTTTTTTATGGGTGTGTAGTGCACCACAATCATAAGGGGGAGACTATAAGGCATTTAGGAGTGTTTTTCTTTCTTGTGTTCTATTTTTGGGCCGTAGAGTCTAAGGTTTTGGATCTCTCTAATTCTCGTTTGTTTGCCTTTTATATCATGCCTCTAAGAAGATCTAATGTTCATGGGAACCCTTTTGTCCCATCTGAGGACAATGAAAATGGAGCTCGTCCTACTCCGGGGGTTTAGACTAGGTCTACAACCATTATCTCTAATGGTCGAGCTCCACCAGTTCCTCCTGTCTCTCCTTAGATACCTCAAGTAGATATATCTAATGCTGAGTTTTGCTAGTCGATCCATCTACTTACTCAGTAATATCTCTCGAATTGAGCGTGTGAATTCTGTTGCTCTATCATTCTAGGCCACTAGAGTTGGACAATTTATGAGGTTAAATCCTCCTGTTTTCACTGGTACAAAGGTTGAGTAGGATCTTCAGGGTTTTATGGAAGAAATAAAAAAGATTTTTTATGTGATACATATTACTGAGGTGGAAGGTGTGGAGTTGTAGCCTATCAGTTGAAGGATATAGCACATCAGTGGTGTGAAATTGGAAGAAACTTAGGGGTGTTGATTCTTAGTCCACCTTGTAGGAGGAGTTTTCTAGAGCTTTTCTCAATCGCTTCTTTTCTTCGGAGTTGAGGAAGGTGAAGGATAAAGAATTTTGAATTTGAGGCAAGGCAGGATTATGGTTAGGGAGTATGCCTTGATGTTTCATTAGTTCACCCGGTATGATTCTGAGTTAGTGTCTAGCATAAGGGCTAGAATGAGGAAGTTCACTTCTGGGTTATCCCGAGACTTGATTCTTGACAGTAGGGTTGCCTTGTTGAACAAGGATATGGATATGTCCAAATTGGTTGTGTATATACAATAGGTTAAGAATAGAAGAAGAAGTAGATAGAGATAGGGAAAAGGCAGAATAAGAAGTTTAGATTTTCTGATCAAGGTGAAGGTCAACAACAGAGCGGAAGAGATGGTGAAAAGTGGTCTAAGAAAATTAGGGGAGTTCTAGTTCCTACTCTACGACTAGTTCTCCTTATTAGAAACTTTTAGGTGGTTGTCGTTCATAGCATGATAATGGGTTTAAGGCATAGGGCACCCAATCTCAAGCTAGTGAGGCCTAATCAGCTCTATCATATCCTCCCTGCAGATTTTATGTTCAATTGCATTGGGGTTTCTGTGATGAGGGAAGGGAAAAGTGTTTTAAATATAGTCGGCCAGGGCATATGCTTAGAAACTATCCCATGTGTAAGGTTGCTTCTAGGGAAAACAAGGTTTCTATTGCCTCTTCATTAGCTCTGGAACTAAAGGGTGCCCCACTGGCTCCGACACTGGTCGAAACCGTCTCTATGATCTTATTACTTGTCAAGAGTCTGAGGCATCTCCTGATGTCATTACTAGTATGTTGAAACTCTTTTCTCGTGATGTGTACTATTTACTTGATCCAGGGTCTACTCTTTCTTATGTGAACTAATTTGTGGCTGTGCATTTTGGCTTCGTTCTTAAGTATATTTCATACACCTTTTCTATTTCTACACTGGTGGGTGACTCTGTGGTGGCCAAGAGAGTCTATAGAGGTTGTGTGGTACTGTTGGTGGTAGAGAAACTCTGGTAGATCTGATCGAGTTGTACATGGTAGATTTTGATGTCATATTAGCGATAGATTGGTTGCACTCGTGCTATGCTTCTTTAGACTGTTGGACCGATAAGGTCATTTTTAAATTCCCTAATAAGCTGATTATTTAATGGGAGGGGAGTTCCCTAGTTCCTAAGGAAAGGTTTACATCATATCTTAGAGCTCAAAAATTAATTTCCAAATGGTTTCTCAATTATTTGGTTTGGGTTAAGGATTCTAAGGAGGGTCCTTCCTTACATTTCATCCCTGTGGTAAATAAATTCCTTGAGGTCTTCCCTAATGATTTTCCTGGTGTTTCTCTCCTATAGGGAGATTGATTTTGGGATTGATATTGTTTGGGACACTCGTCCGATCTCTATTTCCCCATATAGAATGGTTCCAACGGAGTCTTTATTGGTTAAATTTTTAATTTTATTAATAAATTGACTCAATCCACAAAGAGTGACCTAATCCATTCAAATAAATACATACACATATCAAATGAACTGATGGACCGGCCTAAACAAATTGACCCGATATATTATAGAAATTAATAAAAAGGGAGGTAGGGTTTCTAAATTGAGCTAAGAACAGCTCCATTCCCAGTAAGCTTTCACCGCCTCCATCATGTTTGATTTTGTAAATATTTACTTTGAGATGCTTCTCCTGTGGGTGATAAACACCATACCTTGGTTGGATAAGCTCAGATTCTTGTTCAGCTTGCAAGAGTAAGTTCAGTCCTTCCTTATTCTTGTAAGATTTACCTTTAGATCCTACTCCATTGCTTGTATTTAAGCTTCTTTGTTCCATTTCTGCTAAATTCCTCAGAGTAAGGGAGTACACGATGATTTTTGGTGCTAAACATATGAGTCTCGTCCACTGAGAATTGATTTTGCATCCAGGTACCCTACTTCTTCCTCTATGTTCCACTTTTTGACTTGACTCGACCCCTAACTGTGTCCTTATGGATTTGTAGTTATGGAAGGGATGAAGATTGAGAGATGCACGGATCCACGAATAATTAGGTGTAACCAAATTCTTCAGCTGCATGCATTGAAGATCTGACTAAGTGGCCCCCAAATCTACTGAGAAAACTTTTTGTTGGCTGGTGTAGATAGGCTAAATATGCATTTCTTGTTTTTGTGTAGGTGTTCTACTTGTAAATTAGTAGTATGTACACCCCTTTTCATTAGCCTTACTAACCTTTTTAACTACTACCATCCTTAAGTAAGAACACTACTGTTTATCACTGTTTAGAATCCTCTTACCTGCAGATGGTAGTTGACTGAAACTTGTGAACGTGAAGTGATGCTTCCATGCAAAATTAGCTATAAAATATACTAATCATTTGCCCTCTATGTAAATATGTTGTATCTGTACTTATTTTATTGCTAGAAGCTGCCATATGTGATTGATCTTATCTGCTATTTGCCATGGCATTTCCCATTCCTTTGTTAGAAGCTTTTTCATGAGCAATGAATCTGTTTGAATGATTACCTTCTTCTGCTTTGTGTTATTGTAATGTATTGCTACTTGTAGAATATCCATTGCCTCTGCCTCCATGGTATTAGTGTCTTCTATAGATGCCCCTTCTGTATGTAATAGATCTCCATTTGTATCCCTTAAACAGAATGCCTATGAACTTCTTCCTGGGTTCCCTTTAGATACCCCATCAGTATTATACTTGACCCAATCCTGTGATGGTGCCTCCCATAAAACTGGTATAGCTAATATTTTAGGCTTCAATTGACTGAATTGATTTAAAATGTCTGGCCATTCATATAGAAACTCCAATGCTAGCTTTCTGACTTTAAGCAACATTCTGAGATGCCTAGTCACATTAAATATCAAACTTTGCAGTGCTATTCCTTCACCATCATGTTTCAGAGTATTTTTTCTCCTCCATAACTCCTATATAATAAGTCCTAGAATTGCTCTATAGTATACTTTCTCCCTTGCCTTAACTGGTGCTTCCCACCAAGCACAAATGGTATTCCTTAGGCTTATTCCTTGAATATTTATACCTGCAAAAGAAGAAAAGTAGGATCAAGTCCTGTTAGCTATATGAGACCTCAACAACACATGGGACATAGTCATTTGTGTTGTAATTTGGCAACAACAACATCTGGAAGGTCCCTCCACTCCCCATCTTCTAATAGTTACATCTACTACAATTTGATCTCTCCACATGAAAAAACATATTTTGAATGGCAACCCTTTTATCCAAAGATGCTTACAGAATTCAGTATTATTTTCTCTGTGCCTCATAAACTGCCAAGCTGATTTCATACTAAATTTTCCTTTTGTATCTATACTCTATAATTCTTTGTCACCTTGACCTGACTGATGAGGTAGTTTCATATTTTGCTTTATATGCTCCACAATATCATCTATAAATAACTCTACTAGTACAACATCATTCTATTGTCCATTCACCACCAAATCTTTGACTTGCTTGTAGCTGTCATCCCATTCTCTGTTTTCCTGCATTACTGAGTATAAATCCCCCATTCTACTCCAATTATCATACCATATATGAGTATCTCCTTCTTTGAGTCTCTAAATTATGAGATAATCTATGAGGTCCCTCACTTGTAACATTTTCTTCCAAACTTGGGAACCCCCTCCTGTTCTCCACATAATTTCCTTTGGATGATATTTCCTGTAGTATTTATTCATCATATACTCACTCCAAACAGTTTCCCCAATCCTAAAATTCCACCATAGTTTGCAGAACAATGCTGTGGAGACATCTTGCAACAATCTGAAACCCAATCCCACTTCCTCTTGTGGCAAACATAATTTAGACCAAGAAACCCAGTTTCTACCCTTACCTCCCATAGTAGTACTCCAAAAAAATTTTGCAAATCTTTTCTGAATTATAGATATTACATTCTTTGGTGGATTAATCACTGATAAACAATGAACGGGAATACTCTGCAAAATAGGATTGATTAAAACAACCCTTCCCCCAAAAGACAAAAGTTTACCTTTCCAAGCTTTCATTTTGTTACTTATTCTATTCATTAACTGCTGATAATAAACCTTCTTCTTCCTCATGTAGAAAATAGGACATCCTAAGTAGTTAAATGGAAAATTCTACCTCAGTATTCCTGTAGCAACTTCAGCCGCAACGACTACTCCATTAGATACCCTATCATGCATATACAAAGCACTTTTTTCTATGTTGATCTTTTAACCAGAAACCTTCTCATACTTATCCAATGTTGATGTCACTAACTGCAATGTGTTCAACTCAGCTTTACACATAATAATCATATCATCTACAAATGCAAGATGATTGATTTTGGACTTCCTCTAGGCATACCAAATAACTTAAAGTCCTTTCTTTCTATCAATTCCTTCAAACTTCTAGATAAAACTTCAGCTACAATAATGAATAAAGTTGGTGACAATGGATCTCCTTTTTTAAGACCCCTTGAGGAATTAAAGAACCCCTTAGGCTGCCCATTTATCAAAATAGAATACCAATTATTAGACAATAATCTGAAAATCATGTCAATAATTTCTTCACAGAAACCAATTTTTCTTAACACTTTACTAAAAAATAACCACTCAACTTTATTATATGCCTTCATTATATCCAACTTTATTACCAGATTAGGAATTTCACCCCTTTTCCAATTTATGAAACTATCTCTTGAACCACTAATATATTCTCAGCTATGCTTCTCCCCTGAAAGAATCCTTCTTGTTCCTCAGATACAATGTCTGGTAACAACCTCATTATCCTTTTATGAATAATTCTTGAAAAAATCTTATTCATAAAATTGTTAAGAGATATAGGTCTTAAGTTTGAGAATGTATTTACCACTAACTCTTTTGGTAACGTCACCAAATTAGCATGTGTGATAAATCTAGGCAGTTCATACCCACAGAAAAAAGTTATTATCATTTGATATAAATTAATTGATAATATATTCCAAGCATTCTAAAAAAAAGCACCTATCATACCATCAGAACCAACTGTACTGTCTCTATTCAGACCCATGACTACCATTTTCACTTCCTCAATGGTTGGAATGCTTTTCAACTTTCATTGTGATCTTATGTTACTACCCTTGGCAACCTATCTAACATTGAGAAATTATCTGTATTTTTTTGTTTTTGAAACTGCTTCTGGTAAAAATGAGTTGCAGCTTCTGCAATGTCATCTTGATTATCGAAGCAGTCTCCTTCCTCATTCTGAATCCTTTGAATATTGAGCCTTGATCTTCTTTCTCTTACCACAACATGAAAGGACTTAGTGTTTCTTTCACCATCTTTAAGTTATTCAAAGCTTGCCTTCTACCTCCAAAAATTTTCTACCCCTTTTAGTTCAGTAACTAGATTAGCTTGGGCTTTAAAGAGACATTTATGGATCTAATGAAGCGAGTTTTCCATTAGTTTCTAGATTTTTTCATTATTGTATTCGTAGATGATATTCTAGTGTTCTCTAAGAGTGAGGCAGATATTGCTGATCACCTCTGCATTATATTACTTGCCTTAAAAGATTAGTAGTTGTATGCTAAGTTCTCTAAGTGTGAGTTTTGGTTGAATACTATGACTTATCTTGGTTAAGTTGTATCTAGTGAAGGGATCATGGTGGATACACAAAAGGTTGTGGTGGTTAAGAAGTAGCCTAAACCTATGACTCTAACTGATATTTGGAGCTTCTTGGGTTTAGCCAGTTACTATAGAAGATTTATGGAAAGTTTCTCTTCTATAGCTGCCCTGTTGACTAAGTTAACTTAGAAGAAGGTAAAGTTCTTATGGTCTGATGCTTGTGAAGGTAGTTTCGAGAAGCTAAAGAATAAGTTAACTTCAATTTTGGTCATAAATTTTCCTGAAGGCACTGGTGGTTTTGTAGTCTATTGTGATGTGTCCCGTGTGGGGCTTGGTTGCATTTTGATGCAACATAGCAATGTGGTAGCTTATGCTTCTAGATAGTTGAAGGTGTATGAGAAAAATTCTCCAACTCATGATTTGAAGTTATTAGATGTGGTGTTCATTTTGAAAATCTGGCGTCACTATCTGTATGGAGTGTATATGGATATATATTTTTGGATCATAAGAGCCTGCAATATGTGTTTACCCTGAATAAGCTGAATCTCAGGCAAAGAAGATGACTTAAATTATTGAAAGACTATGATATGAGTCTACACTATCACCCAGGTAAAGCTAATATGGTTGCTGATACTTTAGCAGGTTATCCCTGGGTAGTCTGGCTCATATGGATGAGGATAAGTGGGAGTTGGTAAAAGATGTTCACCGTCTGGTTAACCTTAGAGTTCATCTCTTAGACTTTGAGGATGGTGGTATGTTTGTGCAAAAGGTGGCACAATAATCTTTTGGTATAGAAGTAAAGAAGAAGAAGGTGTTGGATCCCATTTTGATGCAAATCAAGAATGATGTGCGAAGGCAGAAGGTAATGGATTTTGAGATTGGTGGTGATAGTATCTTGAGGTACCAAGGAAGATTACGTGTTCCTGATGTTGATGGATTGCAAAGTAAGATCTTAGCTGAGGCCCATGAGTCGCGGTATACAATTCATCCTGGTTCCACAAAATTGTATCATGATCTTAAGGAAATTTATTAGTAGAATAACATGAAGTAGGATGTAGCCAACCTTGAGGCTAAGTGTATGGTGTGTCATCAAGTAAAGTAGAGCACATGAGTCCCGGTGGATTATTGTAAGAAATTGAGTAGCTAGTGTAGAAATGGGAAGTAATAAATATGGATTTCATTATCGGTCTTCCATGATTGCAAAACCAGTTTTATTCCATCTGGGTTATTATGGATAGAATGACCAAGTCAACTCACTTTCTGTCGGTGAGGACTAATTATTCTGTTGAGGATTATGCGAGGTTATTCCTTCAGGAGGTCGTAAAATTACATGGGGCATTTGTTTCCATCATTTTAGATCATGGTACTTATTTCTCATCACACTTTTGGCATTCGTTTCTGAGAGGTTTGGGGACCAAGGTGATGTATAGTACTGCTTTCCACCCACAGTCGAATGGGCAAATGAAAAGGACTATCTAAGCATTGGAAGATATTCTTTGAGATTGTGTGATTGACTATGGTGGTAGATGGGTGGATCATTTACAACTTATAGAGTTTGCGTATAATAATAGCTACCACTCTAGTATTGGGATGGCCTCGTTTGTGGCTTTGTATGAAAAGAGGTGTAGATCTCCTATTGGGTGGTTTGAGGTTGGTGAGGTAGAGATCTTTGATCCGAATTTAGTTCACCAAGCCATGAAGAAGGTGAAAGTGATTTGGGATAGACTTAAGACTACCCAAAGATTCCAAAAGTCCTATGCGTATGTGATGTGTAGGGAGTTAGAGTTTGAGGTTGGCAATTGGGTGTTCTTGAAAGTATCTCATATGAAAGAAATAATGCGGTTTGGTAAGAAGGGAAAGCTCATTTACCGATATGTAGGCCCATACTTGGTCTTAAAAAGGGTTGGCAATGTTGCATATGAATTGAAATTAACCTCTAGTTTGAGCTCTATTTAACTGGTGTTCCATATGTAGATATCAAAAAAGTGTGTAGGTGATCCGTCGCTAATTATGCCTATCAAGGATTTTGGTATTTTGGATTCCATGTTTTTGGAAGAAGTCTTAATTGAAATCTTTGATCGGCAAGTTCATCGGTTGCGGACTAAGGACGTAGCTTCGGTAAAGATTCTATGGAGGAACTAAAAGGTTGAAGAGGATACTTAGGAAGCCAAAGAGGATATGAAGTCTATATATCCATTCCTATTTCCAAATAAATTTGCTTAAGGTATGTGTTGTTCTTAACAACTTTGTTTTCTGTCTTTGTTAAAGGAAGATTGCAAATTTCTTAGCATTCTTGTTTTTAGTTTTAAAGGTAATATTAGTGATGTTTGAGGTCTAATCGTAATGGTAAATACCTTATTCCGTCATTCGAGGATGAATGATCCGAAGGGGGTAGGGGAGGATAAAAATATCTTAGATTTTGGCCCTTGAAAATTTCTTGAGTTTTGAGCTCACTATCTTGGTTACGACTTAACCCCACAAGTCGTATGGTGTCTTGAAAGGTTAGGTGACCTTAGTCATAAGGTAACCAATGTGTAGTGTTGAGTTTCTCTCCTGGGTACGGCTTAAGGAAAGGAGTCATAAAGACTAGTGATGAGTCATTAGGAGGAGTCGTAACCAAATCATTTAAGTTTGTGGCATGATTCTGCCCTGAGTATGAGTGGCTCACTATGAATCGTAAAGACTTGTTGTGAGTTGTGGGATAAAATTGTAGGATGTCCAGTGTTTAACCAATTTGAGTTCTGTGTTGATGACGACTGGACCTTACGAGTCGTAGGGTCTCATTATGGGTTGGTTGGTTGAGTCACAAGGATAGCAGTTTGTGTGTTTGATGAGACTGTCCTGGTTACGACTCATGGTGATGAGTCTTAAGGAGTGGTTACGAGTCAATGGTTGACTTATAGTCAAAGTCGACCTTTTTCCAGCTTTTAAGTTAAGGGTATTCTGGATATTTCCCCTTTTGCCCAACTTGAAGCCCACATTTTAACCTCTTTAGGGTATTATTAACCCTCATAAACACATCAAATAAACTCTCAAACACTCTCAAATCCTCAAGATCAAGAACACTTAGGGTTTTCAAAGATTAATCAATTGGGGATCCCAAGGGGTGATTTCTCTCCGTACTTCTTGGTGTTTAAGGCATGTTACTCTTCCCTCATTGTCAATTTTGTAAAATCGTGTCATTTAAAGTATTGTTCATGAGAAATTGATATTGGGTTTTGAACTATGGGTTTAAAGTTTTTGATATAAATTGCTTAAATGCCTTTTCCATGATATTTATGAAACTATTATACTTAAATTGATAGTTGGTAAACACATTAGGGTGCATGGGAATAGTGGATGGAAATAGGGATACAAAGGAATCCCCAAATTGATTGTTTGGTGTAGAAATTGATAATAACCTCAACCAACTTGTATAATTGATTTTGGTTTACACATTATCACTTGGCTTGGTTAGTTTTTTGAAACAAATGCATGGCTTAAATGCTTAAATGGTTAAGGATGGTTTTGAAAACCTTGTGGGGTACAATGGAATCTCCTAGTGAATGATTATGAAAACCTTGTGGGGTACATAAGAATCCCCCAAGAGATTTTAATGATGGAGTCTTGGGGGTACTTGGGAATCCCCTAAGTGTTGGCTAATGAAATTACTTGCAAGCTATAGTTAGTATGACGATACCACTTAATAATGCCTTAATAATTGACTTTATGAATTGATGGTTTGATTATGTGTTGAATGTTTTAATTGGGCAATAATGGGAGTTGTGATACTAGCCGTGAAGGTGTGAGTCCAAAGAATAGACACTAGAAACTCATGTTGCCGACATGAGGGTTGGTATCAATGACCATATGCTCTCTAGATAAAAAGGAATCCCCCAAGTATATACACGTACATATGTATCATAGAGGGTGACGGGTACAAAGAAATCCCCAGCCACCTATGGTATCTGCAGTTTGTGCGGTTAACATGCACTGAGGCCAGTTCAGGAGGTAACACTGAACCCATATAGCCAGTTGGTGGACCATTGACAGTAAAGCTATATAGCCCAGGTTAAGGTTTCAAAGTGCTTGCTAAATCTTGTTCCATATCCGGCATGGTAAATATGTATATATGTATTTGCATATGATTATATGCATTGGTTTGACTTGGTTTTGAATTGATGGCATTATTTTATCTTTATACCTGAGTTACATGCTAGCATTCACCCTACTAACCATTTTGGGATGTTATATCGCTACGTGATGAAGAAACTGGTCATACTTCTATTCTCTTGCACATTGACTAGGATTCAGGATCAGCTCATGAGTCATACTGAAGTGGTGAGCTTTTATACTTCGGAAGGCCCCATTTCATGCTATGGTTTTCTTTATGTCTTTACTATTCCTTTTGGTCTTAGTTTTGTCTATGGTTGGGGGTATGTCCTGACTGGATATTCTTTGATTTAGATTAGAGGCTTTGTCGGACTACTATGGACATGGATGGAATTGGTTGGTTGTTTGATTGTTTGGTTGGTTATTGGTTGTTGGTTTTGGTTATAGACTTATCAAAATATCTTTAAATTGATATTCTCTTATTTTGTTATATGTTTGGAATTCACCCGACATGGTGTGTAAGGTGGTTAATGGTTTGGGTATTGGGGGTTGTCTTCGGTCCTGGTTGGATTTGAGATACCCAACACGGTCAGACCCTGGTTTGGGTCATGTCAAAAGAGCACTTTTAAAGATTAGCATACAATTTTTCTCTTCTAAACACTTCAAATATACTTTTCAAAAGTAAAAAAGTACTGTTCAAGGGTTTTGCCATAAACAAGGACATCATCAAAATATACCACAACAAATTTCTAATGAACAGTTTCATCACATAATTCATCAGCTGCATAAAATTTCTAGGAGTATTGGTGACGCCAAAAGGCATGACCAACCATTCTTATAGACCAAACTCGGTATTAAATACAATCTTCCACTTATCACCCGGTTGCATTTAGATTTTGTGGGACTCACTCCTAAGTTCTATCTTAGAAAACACACAAGAACCATTTATCTCATTAAGTATATCATTCAAACGAGGAATTGGGTGGCGATACTTTATCATTATTTTATTGATGGCTCGACAATCAATACACATGTGCCATGTACCATCTTTCTTTAGCACTAGCAATACCAGAACCATACATAGACTCATACTGCTAATGCGAGAAGGGATGCAGAGGCCCATCGTATAGCTCAGGAGGCAGAGCTAGCGAGCCAGAGATAAAGAATAGATTTTCAAGCAAAACTTGATAGAGGTAGAGCTTAAGTACTCCCAGCGTATCAGTACTTACCATAATATGATGATCCAAAAGAGGACTTGGGATATGTTGAGCCTACCGAGATAGGAGATATCATTACTCTTTTATTTTTACGAAATGTGAAGTTTGATATCACTATTGCCATTATCTAGTTGATGAATCTAAAGGGTGTGTTTGTGGGCTTGCTCACTGATGACGCAAACATAAACCTTATTAATTTTATAAGGATTTACACATCATACACTATACCTGAGGTAGATCAAGAAGCTTTGACATTCGAGTTGTTCCCTTTTTCTCTAATTGGTGAAGCTACATTATGGTTAAGGAAACTTCCTCAAGGATTAGTTACTATATGGAATAAGTTACAAAGGTAGTTTTTAGATTATTTCTTTCTCTCATCCAGAATCCAACAGTTGAAGGATGAGATATATAATTTTAGGTAGTTGCACTCTGAATCAATGTATGAGGTATGGTTTTCGTTTTAAAAAAGTTGATGATGGTGCTGAATCATAAAATTATGGGAAGCAAATTGCTTGAGATATTCTATCGAGCCCTTAATACCAGTTCATAAGCTATAGCAAATACTATTACTGGTGGAGTATTATGCATTTGTATTGGGAAGAAACGTCAAAGATATTAGATTGGATCTCCCTCACCAACTGATGGAGGCATACTTAAGAGGCAAAGAGATGCTGGCACTTAGCTTTTGGGGATTCCAGTGAGCATAAAGTTGTTGATGACATAATGGCACAAGAGTTTGCTCAGCTAACAATAAAGGTTGGGTTACTAATAAAGCAATTCATAATAATGAATTCAGAGAAGGTGAATGAAGTGGGTACTCAAGGTAGGGCCTCTAAATCATATGATTCATATGTAGAAGAAGAGGATAAATTTATAGATAGAGAGTTGGTGAGTTTCTGAGCCTAGGGCCAATCATCTGCATAAGATAATTGGAACTCTAGGTATGGAAACCAAGGTGGAAAATACTATAGGGATAGGTATAAAGATTAGAGTAGAGAAAGGGATGGTGATTGGAGCTGCAAGGATGATTACAAAGAGAAAAAGTCATGCATATGTTCCACCAGGATGTCGTGATAGTGAATCAAGGATGGAGGCTTTGTTGTCCAAGCTAGTAAAGGGTCATAAATGTCAGGAAAATTACCTTAGGGAGATTAGGGCTGATATTTCAAGGTCGACCTTGAAGGTAGAATCACATGCTACTATGATCAAGCAATTGGAGCAGTAGTTTGGACAAATGTCCGCAACCATAAATCAGTGCCAGTCTAGTACCCTTCTAAGCAACATAGTGCAAAATCTAAAGAATGACAATCATTATCTAGCTATTACCACTTAAAGTGGTAAGGATACCATTGGTCCCCCCATGCCAATAGTTGATGAACCAAAGAATGATAGCATTGATATTGATGAGATATCTGAAGCGGAGTTAGAGAATAGTGACTAATAATGAGTTATCACAACCATCAATAGGTGTTGATCCTAGTGCTGAGAAGGATAAAGGTAAGGAAAAGGTTGATGAACCGATAGTGAAGACTATTTCATGGCCTCCCTACCTTTTCCTCAGAGGTTGAAGCAAGATAAAAAAGAGAAGTTTAAAAAGTTCATTGCTATGTAAAAAGAGTTGAGTTTGAATATCCCTCTTCTTGAAACTCTCGAGAAGATGCATGGGTACATAAAATTTATGAAGGATTTGATATCAAAGAAGAGAGTTGTTATTTATGAGGATGTCGATGGGTTGCATCATTGTATTGCGATCACTTCGCGATCTCTAGCGTAAAAGAAAGGAGATCCCAAAGCATTCACCATCCCATACACCATTAGGACGTCTAGATTTGGTAGAGCGCTGTGTGACTTGGGTGCTAGCATTAACATGATGCCACTAGTAGTGTTTAAATAGTTGGGCTTAAGAACTCCCAAACCAATGATGATGCAGTTATTAATGGTAGCTCGTATAGTGAGAAGCCTGTGGGCATATCATTTTGATGTGATGGTAAAAGTGGATAACATCTTCTTTTTGACTGACTTTGTTGTCTTGGATTATGAAGTTGACTTTGAGATGCCCATAATATTGGGGAGACTATTTTTGGCCATGGGCTAAGAATTGTGAATCTATAGAAGAGGGATCTTTAGTTCAGCTTGAATAATAAGGAGGTAACATTTAATGTTCACAGAATCATGAAGTAGCTAACATACATACGGGTGGTCTCAGTAATAAATTTTGTGGATGACCCTGGAGGCCACTTCTTTGGCTACCTTAATGAAGTCTGAGTAATCAAGGTACTCGTCGTGCCACAACATTAAATTAGGCTTTGCATAGGAGGCATCCCATGGGCTTGTTGGTGAAGTCTGAGTAACCAACATAGCCACATCATGCCACGACATTAAATCATATGCTGAATGTGGGTGAGCATGACACAGAGGTGTAGTGCATCCCAAGTATGTCATTTTTACCTTGATTTATATTATTGTCACACACTGGGGACACTGTGTAGTCTCTAAGTTGAGGGTATTGGGGTATACCACATCCGCCGTGGGTTTTTATTGCAGTGCTTCTTTTCCTATCGATCGTGGTATGATTGTAGAACCAAAATATCTAGGAAATACCATGTATTATTTTGTTTTGTTTTTTATTATGCTGTGTTTTTGTATAACTAGGAGACAAATGAGTACCTAAGGCAGTTGATGTATTTTGTTTTAATTTATTAAAAAAAATGATACCCCTCTAAAAGTTGTGTTTTTGAATTGTGTGATGTGTATATTTATGTGGCCATTGTGAATCTCGTTTGTGCATTAGGATTAGGGACATAATAATTATAGCTAATATTTACATGATCCAGATAGGTAGTAGTTTGTGATGCAAACCTGTGCCATGTGTTTGTGAGATGCTTACTTTGTTCCCTTTGTGTGTTGAATCTAGAACTTGCCTGGTTAGTGTTACCTAAGTTTTAGGATAGTTGGTTAGAAGAGGATCACAGGCCGTTCTTGAAATTAGTCTACTTTTAGCCTAAATGACCTTTTAAATATGAATAAGTATCACTTGATCCCTATTTAGAGCCTGTATAGACAATTTTTTTTTGTTTTCACCTTTCACCTTCCCATTTGTATTACAATGAAATTTTTTTCGCCCTGGTCCTCCTTGGACATTGTGCACCTCAACTCAAACAAATTGCCTAAGTTAAGGGTGACAATTATAGGGGTCCATGATCTGAAGTGGTTATGAAGAAGGGTAAATAAAAGAAAAAAAGTAGGGTTGGGTGTGGTAGAAAAAGCATAAAAAGAAAAATAAAATAAAAAAGAAAAGAAAAATTGGAAAAGAAAAAGAAAGAATAAAAAGAAAACCATACCCAACCTGAATGAGCTGTAAAAGAATTAAAAGGGAGGAATAAGGTTGAAATAGAAGAAAATTGGTTGATAGGTGGACCCCTAACATAAGTGTAGTGACTAAAAGGCTTAGTCACTAAATTACCATGTATACCATACCATCCCCTAAGCCTGTGTTACAAGCCGAGTAAAATCCTATAGTGATCGTAACCCGATTGTCTAAAAGCAATGGTATAGAATACACGGGAAATCCTATGGTATTTTGTGTACACTTCTGGAACTTTTTTGTGAGTGTGACTGTCTCGTGGTCATCCCTACATTAACATGCATGATTATATTGAGTTAGTGGGACTTTTTTGTTGTGAGGGTACATGGATTGTGTTTCTAGCTGCTTATTTGTTTGGGTAGTATTACTTGTACATATTTCATGATTGTTTGTCACTAATGTAATGCCATATATTGATTCCCTTGTGTCACATTGTTGTGCTATATTGATACACATAGTTTGTTTTGAAGTTTTAAATTGAATAGGGTAATGTTTTTGAGCTAAATTCGATGATTGGCTGCCATAGGTATCTTGGGTTTCTCCTGGTTAAGTGTCGTTGTTTTGTTTATTGTATTTTTGTTTCCTGAGGACATGCCAATATTTTTAGTTGAAGGTTTCAATGCTCAATGGTTTCATAGCACTTTCAATGCTTAAAACTACAAAAATATGCAGTTACTTAGGTTATTTTGTTAGATATGATGTATTTTGCAGAAAACTAGGTTCTTGGAGCTAAACAAGAGAAAAGAAGTGAAAACTAAAGTTTTGGACCACCTACATGGGCACCTATGACCTGTAGGTACTACCTACATGGCGTAGGTGCTAGAATAAGTGTCAGAGCGATGAGTTTTAGAGATTCAGAAGTTGAAATTTTGGCCCTGCTACCTCCGAGGGGTAACCTATGGCCTGTAGGTGCCTGAGTAAGTGTCAGAAGATCCTGCAGAAGGTTTAGAGTCTGTAAGTGGCACTGTAGGTGGCCACCAACTCTAGTTTTCCTCTATTGTCTTAGAAAGGTTTCCTAGAGTTTCCATGTAATCTATAAATACCCTTTTGATGTTTCTTAGTTAGTTTGACCCACTCATACTATTCAAAAAACTTATTTTGATTGCAAGATTGACTTTTGATCATGGGATTTTCTTGTTCTTGGTTTTTGGTTGATTTATTAATTTGATACTTTGGGTTTTATCCATCTATTATTGTAAGATTTATTCTATGTTTTTTCTCATCAAATTCCATGGATTGTTTTGTAACAATGAGAGGCTAAATCCCTTAGCTAGGGATGTGGCAACCCTGGTGGATTAACAAAGTAGGGGAAGTGCAGCGTTGTTTCAAACCAATATTCTTGCATGTATTGTGATCATCTTTAGTTTAATAGTTTTCTTAGCAGTAGCCAACGTTAAAAATCTGCTTGTATTCACTACTTACTTCTAAGGAGAGGTGTAAATTAGGAAAAAAATACCATGATAGTTATTTTAGATTCACCCTACCTTATAATTCTGCCATCTCATCTAATTAACTTGACACTCAAAAGGTAATAGTTAATTTAAGATCTAGGATAAGGGTTAGTAAAGCGACACTCTTAGACTCAAAAGGTAAAGAGTGAAATTCAGTAAAGGTGTTCACAAGACGGTTAGTGATACATAAATTATCAAATTCTACAAGCAAGATTGGGTTAGTTCAATAGAGCACGATAAACCTATAAAGTTAGAAGCTAGGGGAACACAATCCTAGTGTTTATTTCAGACAATTTACAACTAAAGTATTCAAGTTTTGTCACTTTTTATTAATTACAACAACTTCCCTCATTTACTTTTTTGCACTGCCCGACTATTTCAGGAAGTTTGAGAGATAGTTCTGACCTATTCCCTATAGGATAGACCCCAATCTAGTTGGATTACTATATTTTAACTTCGACCATTTTATACTTCTAAGGAGGATTAGTTTTGGGTGACATCATGGACCACCTCTAGAACCTTGGGGACAACCTCCATGACCCTGTGTACCACCCCTAGTTGGCGGCGACACTGATATGATCAACTATGTAGTCTGAAATGAAGGATCAATCATCCCACACTGGGGACACTCACAAGCAAAGTAACCAACAAACCTGCAGTCATAACATGCCATGAGAACCCTACTTTTTTATAGAAGGTCCAATAGATCTGGAATGACTATTCTAACTAAAATATCCTGACTAAGCACCCCTATGAAGCCGATACTACTCTGACCACTAGAACCATTATAACTGGGTTGACCCCTTTCTGAAATTTGAACTGATGCCTGAACTAGCCTACTAGGATGTCCCTAATTCTGATAAGGTTGTTGCTGGGGTACCTATCCTGAAACCTTAGCCTCTGAACTATAAGCCTTTGTTTCTACCATTGTAACTGCCCCTGTAATGAGTTTTGTTACTGCTGACCCCTTAGGAATTATAATCCATATCCTCTATAGAATAAACATACTCAACTATATTAGAAAAAGACTTCCTAGTAGTCACCAAACTCCGTGTAGCCCACGAAGTAGTAATCTCATTCCCTAAAAAACATTGAATCTGATCATACTCCATAGGCAAAATCATAGTGGTGCACTTGGTTAACTCATGAAATATCTCCTTATACTCAGCCATAAACATATAACACTGTCTCAAAGTATAAAACTCATCCCAAAGATACTCATGCATGCTGCGAGACATATACTTCACCAAGAAAGAATCAACGAATTAAGTCCAAGTCTTCAATGGAGATCCAGTTGGCCTGTAATCAAGGTAAACTCTCCACCACCTCCTCGTTACTGTGTCTAGATGATAAGCAACAAAGTCCCTTTCTGCAACTTAGCCACTGCAAATTTTTAACCTCTTCTCACAACTGGAAAAGAACTCATAAGCATCCTCTCTTGGGGTCCCAAAAAACTTGGGTGAAGTCAATCTTAAAATTTTCCCCAATATTTTATGCTCCTCCATAGACATTACTAGCTGGGCTACTATTAATTATGGGACTACCACTGCTGCCAAAACCTTTACCTTAGGCACCGCTGCTATAGGTTGTGACACTAAATAATCACCACCCTATGTTTTTGGTTGAGCGCCCTCATTTTGTGGACCACAAACTAACCCCAATAACCGTACCAATGCATCTCAAAGGATTGGAGAAGATATAAATTCGGGTGTAGCCTGGGTTGCCCCCTGGTCCATCTACTCTGTGGTGGCGAAATAGCTGGAGTTGTCTTAGGATCAAGAGCTATAGTAGGATCTGACGATGGCTCCTTAGCTTGATCTATAGATGGGGATATTGCTCTATCCTGCTCCCAACCTCTAGATTGTCCTCATCCCCTAATCGATACTCTAGCAATGGGCTCAGAGTCCTGATCCCCAACACCCACACCTGGCATCCTAGCCATCTCCGTAAAGAGCGAAAACAATAAAGATTAAAATAAACTCAGGCCCAACACACATAAATCGAGTTCAAGAGACTAAACTAGAATAGATGGAGGAGGATCAACGTCGATCGACAACAAGCTCACCCTGCTCTGAGTCAGTACTAAAAAAGGGAAATCATGTCAATGCCGACTGCTAATACTTAGATCTGTATTAGGAAAAAAATGCAAAAGTGTAGTATGAATACCAAAGAAATGGGTACTCAGTAGGCATCATTGGCCGACTGAGCTTAATTTAGAAAAAGTATAACTAAAATGCGAGGGTGTAGTTTAGGTCAATAGTAAACAAGGATTGAAAGGTAAAAAACTACCAAGCTATGTAACTGCGATAAAAAACTGACACAAAAAGATAAATAATATAGTAATAAGAAGGAAAACCAAACATAACCTAACTAGGACCCTATAAGACTATCAGGCATACTGAAGAAGACAATTAACCAAATCGTGCCCCCATAAGACAGTAGGACACACAACTACTAAATAAAGAAACCAAAATGTAAATAATCCTTAACCAAACCATTTCCAAGTAACCATAGTAGCTATCAAGATGTGCACTGGGCTTGAACCAACATCGATGGGTCGTAATGAGAGGCCAGGCATCAGGCTCGAACTGATAGTGGTGGCTCATAATAAATGGCCATATGACGGATTTGAACAAGAAATAATGGGTAATAATGAGAGGCCACATAGATGATATAAAACAGAAAACATAATCATATGCTAGACTTGAACCAGAACTTAGAAGAACCACTAAACCTAGAGCCACTATATTCAGAACTAGAACCCCAAGACCATATCATAACCAGATGCCGAACTCGAACTGGAACTCATAGTAATCATACTCAAACATAAAACTAAAACCCAAATCATACTATAATCGATGCCAAGGTGGTGCAAAAATTTATTATAAATAATAAAAATAAAAATATGCTAGCGTTAAACCGTAACTAAAATGCATTTAAATGAAAATCCACGTAACTTAGCTAAATGTGAGGAATTCAATATTTCAAAGCTTAATGTCATAACCTAAGTACATATTCATTAAACCATACAAAGGGATGACAGGATTAAGATCTTCCAGAATGGACCCTAATTGGATAAATAAGACATAAAATATTTCAAATGATACCCAAGTTAAAATACCTTCCCAAAAATAGCATAATAGTATACTAAAACTATACATAAACTCAATTTAAAGATAGGATAATCCCAATCTACCTGGATGCCAAAACTAAAATATTTCTCCGATAAGCCTCCTAATAGTGCCTACTAAAATCCGAGCTTGAATGACTTGATGTAGATAATTAATTTTTTTTCAATAATAAAGCTCCACACCAATTGAAACACTTGCGAATTCTCATTCAATGTGTTAAAGGAATATGTGTAGCAACTATGTAGTAATTGTGTAATGAAAAAAATATGGAGAGAAATCATTGTAATAGTCACAGACACAAACATATATATGTAACCACCAAATAACACCCTTAACCGACAAGAAATGAGATCAAGTTCACTTAATTATTCCTTATCATATAGGTAATTGATGCAACCTACTTAATGTCATGATTACCTATCAATTAGTCACCAATCCACTTTTGCCAAGGTCCCACGTCGCTATGTGGTGGTGACTCACTACTAACCCATTTTATTCTATTACATATCTACTCGGGTATCGCATAAGTTCATGATAAAATAAATATTATATTTTGAATATATTGTAATTAATAAAAAATTATTTTTAATAAAACCTCTATTATATAATAATAAATTTTAACATATCTAGATTTACTATCCGCAAGTTATAAAACTATTATAAAGTAATATAGATATTTGATAGCTAAATTTTTTTATAAATATCAAAACACTTTAGAATGGTAATTAACTATATCATATTATCAAATACTAACTTAATTTAAATATTCTATAACTAACTTGATATGGTAAAATTCTCACGCGAACTACCTAAAAACTGAACTATCAGGCCAAACAAGTCATAAATAACTTGGGGCTGTTATTGAAAAGCTCTAAGTGCCAAGTATACAAGAAAACGAGGGAAATTACAAGAAGGGTCATTACATATACAAATTTTATATAATAATTATACAATTTCTATACATTTTCTATACATATACATATTCGATACAATGATGATACAATTCTTATACACACAAGCGCGCGCGCGCACACACACATATATATTTTATACAATAATTATACAATTTCTATACATATCCTATACAACCTTTGACTACAATAATTATTTAAATATATGTTTTATACGATAATTATATAGTTTCTATGCATATTTTATACATATATATATATATATTATTATATATATACATATTCTATACAATAATTATACAATTTCAATACACATCCTGTATAGTTTCTATACCTATATCTTATATGTGCATGTGCTATATAATAATTATATAGTTTCCATATAATTATATTTAATTATTTTTTTTTAAAAAGAATGAAAATTTTTTAGCCGAAAAGTTGGAGCAAAAAACAAAATGAAATAAAGGGCCTGAATGTCTCAATTGTGAAATGGCCAAAATATAGTATTTGTTTGAGCCAACAGGCTATCTAGTCTAATGTCCCGAATGGGCCATAAGTTTTCCCATACTCAAATGCACCTCATTTACATTGAAAAATGGATAGAATGGGCACACCCGGTCAAACTAATTCCTTGTAAATAACCACTGACTATGCTACACTACTTTATGACCATTCATTACTTCTAATATTTGTTTTTTATTTTTCTTAAAAAACTATAAAAATAAGTTCACTACTCCTTTTCTTTTTTGTTGTCTTTTTTTCTTTAAAAAAACTTTTGTTGATCTTCATTTGTGGCACTGTGTTTTTCATCTCCCCTCCCCCCGTTTTAGAAAAAGCTTCTTATTACTCTTTTATTTTTTTCACTGTTTTTCCTTTTTAAATTTCTTTTCTTACTTTTTTTAAAAATCTTTGTTGCTTTCTAATTTTTGCACCATATATTTTAAGTTCTAGGCTAAGGAAAGCAACTAAGCTTGAGTATGTATCTTGTCAAATAGTGCTGGCTCCACCCTTAATATAAACGTGCATCACTATTTCTCCACGCTCCCTCTTTGCATTGAATCAACCTCTCTGGAATCTCGAGGAGTTCCTTTTACTCAATATATAATTGATTACCATATAAAATACAAATATATAATTGAAGATGCATTCTTCCTTTTTGACATTGTGCATATGCACTTACACTCCTCAAGCCAAGTAGCAACATGCCAAAAATTACCTATCTATTTAAGGATCTTTCCCTATAAAATATGATTGTGAGAATTGGTAGAGTAGAAGTGTGTGAATATCCCATCATCCTCACCATATAAACCTCATTCATGAGGCACTTGTATACAAAACTTTTGACTCTCTACTATTACGATCCTTTGTTGAACAAACATCACAAATTACATTTGAATGGTGATGTATTTAAGTGTGCATTTTAATATTCTTTCATATAGCTCTAGGCTACTGGGGTTGCAAGATATAGTATGTTTTTTTAATCTTAGAACACCCATTCTTTTGCAATTGATTGATGGATTTTTTAATGAATTCATCTACATTTAGAGTATCCCTTCAGTCAATTATATTTCTAACTACCCAAGTAGTTGTCTTGAGTGTAGGCATGGTTTCTAGGGGCCTCTATTTCCATTTTCACGTATTGAACACAAGTTTCTTCATAACAACTGATTTATTCCATAAAACCTTGTTGATGTTTAGACCCCCTACAGCTTTGGGTTGGCAAATTTTGTCCCATAAAAATAGTTATTTTTTTATATTAGACTTGAACAAGTCCATAAGAATGACCCTATATGCCCAATATATTTGCATATCAAAGAGTACCACCTTGACAAGTTGCACACGACCAGCATAAAAAAATAATCTAGCTGACCAACAACTTATTCTGGTGGTTATTTTCTCTACTAGAGGTAGACATTAGCTAACAAATAATTTCTTAATACACTGTGTCACTCTCAACTAATTGATTCTGATTGTCTCTTCTGTGTATCCAAGTAGCTAAATGACATCAATTCTTAGATCAAAGTTTACACTTATAACATAGATGGACCTTTTATCAAGATTTGCGTACTATCTAGAGGCAACCGAGAATTTCCAAACAGTATTTAACAATTTAGTAATGGAAGCAATATCAATCATGCTAAACATAAGAAAAACTCAAGAGTATTACTCTAAGCTTCTTTCACCATGGGTGGAAATGAAACTATTGGCTTAGTGTCAGGTAATTCATTTCCTTGTGAAGATACTTTACAGAAAGCACAAAGAG
>NC_061113.1:49293924-49558039 GCF_002878395.1 Capsicum annuum | reverse complement strand
GTATGTTTTCGTTTCCTGAGGAAATGCAAAGATTCTAAGTTGAGGCTGTTGGTATGCTATAGAAATATAGCACTTTCGATGCTTAAAATAAGGAAAATATGCTAGTTTCTAAGGCCTTTTTGTTATGTATGATCTATATTGGGTGTATTTTGAAGGAAACCATGTTTTGGCAAATAAGTTAGTGCAAAAGGTAAAAAGGGTGTTTTTGGCCACTTTTGCATTGATTGTGGATTTTGGGATATTTTTGTCTTTATCGTGTGCAATGAATGTTCAAGAATCAAAGAAGAGCTGATAAACTAACTCCCGACACCTACTAAGTTGACCTATAGACCACAGGTAGGACCTACGTACCACAGGTACACAAAGCAAGTACAAGAGAGCAAAAATCCTGATAGTTGACTTGCTAGATCTGTTCCATTAGCAACCTGCGGTCTGCAACTGTGCCTTGTGCCAGACCGTAGGTGCCACCTTCGTCCTGCCAGACTGCAAGTACAGAGACCAGGTGGCCATCGACCCTATTTTCTCCTATTTGATTTCTACTTTGTTTTTAGGGTTTTCTCTTGTTCTATAAATACCCCCTTATATACTTTTTAGTAGAAGTTGTGCACTTTTAACACTCAAAAATAAATTTTTTCTTCAAGATCTATCTTTGTTCTTGGCACTTATTTTTATTTACTTTGATAGATTATTTAATTTATGGTTTTTAGTTTCTATTCAACTGATCATTGTGACTCATCTATGACTTCAATCATGAATGTTATTTATTTCTTCACAAGTATGAGCGGCTAAAAACCCATAGTTTGTTTTGAAAATTAAGATTCTAGGGGGATGTTGTGATTTGAACTTAATATTATGATTGACTGCCTTGAATAGTTTGGATTCTCCGAGTTAAGTATCATTTTGGTGTTGTTATGTTTTCATTTCCTGAGGAAATGCAATGATTCTAAGTTGAGGTTGTTGGCACGCTATAGAAATATAACACTTTCGATGCTTAAAATAACGAAAATGTGCTAGTTTCTAAGGTCTTTTTATTATGTATGATCTATATTGGGTGTATTTAGAAGGAAACCATGCTTTGGAAAATAAGTTCGTGCAAAAGGTAAAAAGGGTGTTTTTGGCCACTTTTGGATTGATTGTAGATTTTGGGATTGGCTTGATCGTGTGCAATAAATGTTCAAGAATCAAAGAAGACCTGAATAACTAATTCCCGGCACCTACTAAGTTGACCTATAGACCACAGGTAGGACCTAAGGACCACAGGTACACAAAGCAAGTACAAGAGATCCAAAATCCTGAGAGTTGACTTGCTAAATCTATTCCATTAGCAAGCTGCGGTCTGCACCTGTGCCTTGTGCCAGACCGTAGGTACCACCTTCGTCCTGCCAGACTGCAAGTACAGAGACTAGGTGGCCACCAACCCTAATTTCTCCTATTTCATTTCTACTTTGTTTTTAGGGTTTTCTCTTGTTCTATGAATACCCCCTTAGGTGCTTTTTAGTAGAAGTTATGCACCTTTGACACTTACAAATAAATTTTTATTTAAAGATCTTTCTTTGATCTTGCTATTTGTTTTTACTTACTTTGATTGATTATTTAATTTATGGTTTTTAGTTTCTATTCAACTGATCATTATGACATCATCTATGCCTTCAATCATGAATGTTATTTATTTCTTCACAAGTATGAGCGGCTAAAAACCCATAGTTGGGAGAGTGTAAACCTTGGCTGATTGACGAAGTAGGGAAAGTGTGATTCTTAAATTGAACCAATACTTATGGTATGCATTATGTTATCTTCATTATAATAGTTGTATTAGTAGTTTCAAATGTTAGTATCCCACTTAGATATTTCTACTTACTCTAAAGGAGGAGGAGTGACTAGGAAAAGATAATGATAATAGTAATTTGGTAGATAATTGTTAATCTGCTGCCACGCAATGGAATATAGTGAATAACTATTAGCTTTCATCTAATAACTTGAGACTCAAAAGGTAATAGTTAATTGAGATAAAGATAAGGGTTAGTAATGCGAAAATCAACCTACTCGTCCAAAAAATTGTAGGAGGTATATAACATATCGATTTTGCATGCAAAGAATTAGGTTGTTTGAACAACGTACGATATACCTATGGAGTTTAGACTCGAGGGGAAACATAAACCTGGTGTTCACTTATGACTGGTTTTGACCAAGTTAATAATAATCTTGGGTTGAGATTACTAAAAATTAAACCCCATATTTACTTTTCTTATTCTCCCCATCGACTACAATAACTGCTGTATGCAAAGCCATGTGTTCCCTTGGGATTCAACCCTAACATTAGTGAGGTAACTATATCTTGACATTGACCATGTCATCATCTAAAAGGAGGTATTTCGTGGACATCATCACCTTCATTTCCCCGCTTTTCCTTTTCTATTATGAGTATTAGGTCTTCGTACCCATTAATGATTATATTCCTCGATGAGTTCATAGTGGTTATTGTGCAGTTTGTTATTGAACTCATGATTATATGACTACTCCATGGTTTATTTCTTATTGTAGTGGATGAAGTAGGTCTGTATTAATATTTTTCCCTATGGGTTTAGAATTTGGGTTTGAGTTTTTATTATCTTGGTATATTAGCCTTATTGTAGCCCTTGAGTGGTACTTGTTGTTGATATTTATTTTGGTACCACTAATTCCTTATATTAAAGTTGATATTGATGTTGTTATTGCTATTATAGCTTGGTGTTATTGATCCTCAAAGGGTAGCTATTTAGACTAGTATTATCTAGCTTGAATTCCATTCTTTGTGGTTCCTATTCGATGTCTTGAGCAGCTATAGCTCAATTTGTTAATTTCTTCCCTATGGTAAGGTGAGGTTGATTGTTTCCTCCTTTTTTTCTATGTTAGATTGATTGTGGAGTGCATTATAGTATCAATAGTAAGTTGACCTTTTATTTTTCTGTATGGTACTAGAGTTGGCAATTTGGTTATATTGCCAGTTCTTGATTTGGGATTCCTAGGCTTGACTTCTGAGTTAGGAAGATTTGTATGTTAGCTATCCCTCTCTACATAGACCATTTTGAGATTGACTAGTTAGGGTTCATTCTTAGTTTGTTGCAATTTCATTTGTCGATAGTGGTTTTGATATTGATATAAAGATATCCTCGTGTTATCTCTCTAATTTTTTGGGTTCGTCTCCTAGTGATGGTTTGCCCATGCTATTGGTGTAGAGTTAGATGCTCCTTTGTTGTCATGATATGGTTTTCATCTTAAGTGGAGTTGAAGAATTAGAGGCAGATGGTAGTTCCTATGATTGTTTCTTGAGGTGCATGGTTCATTTTTTGGTTGGTGACAATCGTGTTAAGATTTTTAGATTATGTACTAAGTTTGAGTAGCATGCTTTAATTGAATTCGGTATAGTTTTACTCTCAATTGGTATGACATCTTGGAGCAGATCATTTAGTTATGAGCAGTTATGCTTTGGACTCCTGGATTTTTATTTTGATTATCATCGAGACTAGTTCTAGCATCAACATATACTGTATTCCTTGATTATCTCCATTTATGTGCAATATATTATTTTATGGGCTTATTCTCATATTTTTTGTATTGGACTTTCAGTAGATCAGCCTCAGTTTTTTGAGTTGTCTGTGATGAGATTGTGTGGATAGGACTCAAGTGAATTTCCTCCTCGTACGGAGTAGATAGCAGGTGTCAAATGCTAAAGAAAGGTTATTTTGGATTTTGAGTCAGTGGTATGACTCATGTCTTAGGTTGGTTTGACTTGGATAAGCCTTTGCTAATTTGTTTTGGTATCAAGATGGTATCTATGTGTGTGGTATAGATTTTTATGCATCAACCTTTTTTGATTTAGCTGGGGGCTAGTTGAAGTTGAGGTTTGGCCTTTTGGAAGTGAAATGACAGAGCTAGTTGAAAAGGGGATACCTGTGGAAAAATCCCTTGGAAATGTTCTCTCTTTGAAGAGGTTATATGTAAAGTCATGCTTGGAGCATGCGGCCCCAATACCTTATCCTTTCGAGCTTATGAGATCTTTCAAACCACTGACTTTCGAGGATGAAAGTCCGTTTAGTAGTGGATAATATAATGTCTCTTTAGGCCATTTTTCATATTTTCGCTTATTTTCATTATTAGAGCTTATCCATAGCCACCCCAAGTTATTTGTGACTTACTTGGATAGATAGTTTGGTTATGGGGTAGTTCATTTGGATTTTGAGTAAATACCCTATTTAGAAGTCTTCGTTAGCTCCAAATGGCTATCGGGCAAAAGCATCACTAAAAAAATCTAGTGTAAAAATTCCAACTGTGCCAACAACTCCGAAAGATTGAATTTAGACTAGCTAGACATTTGGTTTGGGCGCCGATGCATCTGAGTTCATTTTAACCTATTGGTCAGAAACTTCGAAAATTGGAAATATGGTATAGGACCCACATTTAATCACAATGATCTTAGATAGAAAATCTTATTTCACCATTGTATCTGGAACATTGAATTTAGTATGATAACATAATTTACTTGTATATATAAAATTCCAAATGGATCCCGAAGCATTAGCAGAAACTTGGAAAAATACCAAGTTTTAACTATCATCTGAAGTAGGCTACGATCACACATGATGTACAGATGATAGTGAGATTGTACTAAGGAGTATGGAGATGGCCATACCTACTTCTGTATCTAGGTTGTGTGAGTGCACACCTAGTTGTGTGATTCCCATACTTGATGACGTGAAAGGGGTATAAAAAAACCCTTAGGACACGAATTTGCCCATTTCGACCCTTCCTCTTGAGAGCAAAAGCGCTAATGAGTATGATAATTGAATACTGAGTCATATGGGTGACTTGGGAGCTTGTTTAACATCTATTTTTGTTATTATCATCCCAATTAAGGTAAGATTTCATCCCTTTATTGGTGAATATTCTTGGGTCTTGATCAAAACCCCAAATAGCTTAAGGGCTTGATTTTATCCCCAAATTAGCTTGGTTTTCAACCATTCTTAAGGGTTATGATTCGTTGATCATGTATGAATGTTGGGTTGGTCTCCAAAATGTGTTTTTCATAAGTGGGATCCGCATGGGGTTTTGATGACATTTTGGACCCAAAGCATAATAGTTCAATATTGGTATCGTTATTCTCGTATTGATGAGTAGAATACAAGGTTGATATCTTGATGGTATTTTGGGATTGTGAAGTGAAGATAGACATTTAGTGAATGATGTAAAGATTTGTAGTCTATCATTTATTTATGCTTCTATCTGCTCTTCTTCGTAAAATGATGTGTGTTATATAATCCATGTGGATGTGAATGTTAATATTGATATTGGGTTGAATGACTTAGTCTTGATTATTGAAGTTTAGGATGAGATAAAGGTTTTTTACACATAAGGTGAAATGATTATTACACTTTATAATACTATTGCCTCCTCCCTAGTTTGAGCTAATTCATAGAAGGGATTTTTATATGATGCTAGGTTTGGGATGTGGTTTATGTGTTGAAAATACGATTAGTATGATTTACCTTACTTGGACTATTTTAGTGATCTTCAAATAATAAAATGGGTGGAGTTAACTTAATTGCTCATGTTCTAGGTAAAATTCCTAAGTTAGGATTAATTATGGCTTATGTACCACCTAGAAGTCAATTTTGATACCTTAGCCTAGTTCAATGTATAATTTTCTGAAATTCGGAATTCTAGGATTAGAAGTGCATTTTTTCAGTCCACCTTAGGCCAAGACTTGAGTATGTCTATGTGGAATTATTGCAGATGTTAAGCATACTTGATACTAGTAAACCATCAGTAAGGTTACTTTGCAACTTGCAGAACAATGATTGTATTTTCCCCAGATAGTAATTAATGGCTCTTGGTTGTGATATAGTCATAGATATGATATTTGTCCTATAGAGATGATATTCCTCTTAGTTTTGATCTATGGCCTAGTGATATTTTACGCCCCTTAGATACGAGATGACTTACTATTATGATTATCGATATGAGCTCAGGATTATATATATAGGCCTAAGGCAGTAATTATAATGTTGTAATTATTTTGGACACATTATTGAGCCAAAGGCTGTGTTATGATATCGATTGGACATCTGGGACGGGTTTATCCTTGTAAAGGATGAGGTTGGGATTTATGTATATACTGATGCTTATGATTACATTGTCTAAATATTGGTGATAGCGTGAAAAGATTTGTTGCATTCAGGATCGTTAATTCGATTAATAATGCGATTCTAGTTAATATATGATCTTATTATGGATTCTCCTAAACTAGGGTTAAAGTTCACTTTTTACCTTAAAAATAGATTTCTTGATAATAATAATGCTTAAATTAATGGATAATTTAGTTGCGTATATGTGATTAATAATGATGTTTTAATGATTTGAGCAAGAGAGATTTTGGTCTATGATTTGATATTACTAATTACACTGGTCGTGAGAGATTTCAACTCTTTCTACACCATTATCATGATTTATTCCGAAGTTCACAATATTTGTAGAGAACGACGTGAGTTCGTGCAGCTATTATATCTATACACACATCTCTTTGATATGGAACAGACAAAGATGAGATATTGATAATATAAATTTTGGTTAAGAACCTGATGATAGATTATAGTATTGATGTTATATATGTGTGATGATTATATCAATGATATTGAAGTTATTGAGAGTCCTGGTGATATTTATGACTTGTTCAATTCTAAGTCTTGATGATATTTTTAACCGACTCGATTTTGAGTCTTGATAATACTTATTCCCAGTTCAGTTCCTAATATATTACATATTCTCGATTCGATTTCGAAAGATTATTATCATGATAATTGTTATGATGATGATGAGTATGATAGTGATGGTTATGACGATGAGTTTGTGATATTGATTATATACTTTGCATTCATTCTTTTATGTGTATTGCTTATCACTAGTATGTGCCTATATCAATCAGCCCTTATCGAGGGGTTTCATAGATATGGGTGGTGACTAAGACGTATGGTGTGTTGTATGCTTATTGGGCCTTTTGAGCTTTGGATGGTGGGGGTACATGATAGGCTTAGCTAGGTATTTGGTTGTCTGGAATAGCAGGTTACTTGCATTGTTATTAATATCGTTATCATAATTGTTATGGATAGTTTAGGACAACAAATCTACTATTAGTTTGGTGTCAAGATTTGAGGTATGATGCTCGTCTCTTATATCTTAAGTTTTAAATTATTATTCATGACTAGCTCATGATTAGACATATGGATTAGAAACCTTGTGTATTCTAGCACTAGTTCCAACTATGATTATAAGGTCTTAAAATGCTAGTCTTATTTTGTAGACTATACGTTTGTTTACCTTGTATATTATTATATGTATATCTAGATACATATAGCTAAGGTATTATCGTATATTCCTGACTTCATTTATTCAGATTGTATATTCATTCCTTGGCCTTGTATACTATTATATATGTCCTTTTTTTCCCTTTATTCCAATATTGGATAGGGATATATGGTGTAGTATTGGGATTCTTCAGTATGTCTAGAATAGGATAGTTCATCATTGATATTCCCTTAGCCTTATCATGCTAGTTTAGTGGTTATTTAGAATAGTTTCCTTTACTATCTCACAAGATTTATTATGTTATTGTTGGACATTGGGTGTAGTTTTCCATTGTGTTTATATGTTATATATATCTTCTTTATCTTTGGAGCTCAGTTGGCAGTTGCCTACTGAGTACTACATGTTTTATACTCATACTACAATTCTGCAGCCTGTACATCATAGTACAGGTGAACATTATTAATGTGTGTGTCAGGATGAGCAACCATGCTTACGAGACATAGAGTGAGCTCCTGACGTTCGGAGTAGTACTTACCTCCATTTTATATACTAGACTAGTCATTATGTTGCATTAAAAAATGGTTGTATCTGTATATTAATTTAGATCTCTTTTATATCTTTGTTATGTTAGAATCTCTTATATTGATACGACCAGGTTTTGGTATATATTATGTATTTGATCTATCATTACATCTACTCCATATTCTTTCCTATATCTATTTAGGTAGTCTATTACAACTCATTCTGAACTACGGGTTTGGATTGCCTGCCGGTAGGTTATTGTAGGCTTCTTCATGACTTGAGAAATTGTGTCATGATAGGTGGCCCACATTTTTTGGCCTATTCCTGCTCCCAGGACTTTTAGTTCTAACACATATTGCACTATTTATGAGATCTTAAGTTGTACTTACGACATCATAAGAGGTTTAAAGGTTAAAGTCTAGAAATCCCCAAAAAAACTTTTGACACTCAATGCATAACTTACCTGGCTCGAGTGGGACTTATGAACACCATGAATGGGTCAATGAGTCCCCTTACAAGGTATATTCTGAATTTAGCAATGAATTACTATGTTCTAGGCTATTCCTCATACTATATACCAACAAAAAAATGAAAATAATGTGAACACTATAATAGTGGGTTGCCTCCCACCCAACACTTTATTTAATGTCGCAGCATGACATAGCTATGTTGTTTACTCAAAATTCAACAAGCCCATGGGTTGCCTCCTACACAGCCTTGATTTAACATCACAATATGATGTGGGTACCTTGATTACCCATAATTCATCAAGTTAACCAAAGGAGTGGCCTCTTGGTTCATCATCACAATGTATAACCGACACGTCCCTCATGTCGGTTGTCTACTTCATAGTCCTAAGGTCATTGAAGTGACCTCGTCATCATTCACTCTAAACTTGAGCTACCCTTTCTCTATATCTACCAACACTCTACCCATGACAATGAATGCTCTTCCCAAGAATATGGGCATCTCAAAGTCAATTTCACAATCAAATATAAAAAAGTCAGTTAGAAAAATGAAGTTGTCAACCTTCACCGAATCATCGAATGACATGCCCAGGGGTTTCTTTACAGTACGGTCTTCCATCAACATCCGAATAGTAGTGGTTTCTAGGGGGCCTCAAGCCCAACTGTTTGAAGACAAACAAAGGCATTAAATTAATTCTAGCTCCCAAGTCACACAATGCTCTGGAAGACTTGGATGTCCTAATGGTGCATGGAATTTTGAATGCTTTGGGAGCATTATTTTTTCGGGCTAGAAATCTTGAAGTAACCGAACTACAAAGGTAAAATCCACCATCATCCTCAAAATTAAATGCTCTTTTCTTTGTCACCAACTCCTTCATAAATATTGCATAACCCGACATTTGCTCAAGAGCATCAAGAAGAAGGATGTTCAAGCTAAACTCTTTTAGCATGGAAATGAACTTCTTAAAATTCTCTTTTTCATTCTTCTATTTTAGCCTCTTAGGAACAAGGTGGGGGATGTCATGGAAATTTCCTTACTACAGGATCATCGATCTTTTACTTACCATTGTCCTTTGCAGCATCACCATCAACACCTGTAGCCTTTTCTGACTCCACTTCAGGTGCCTCATAAACCACATCACTATAATTATTCATCTCACCAATAGTTGGCAAATAGGGATCAATACTCATCTTTCCACTTTGATTGTTAATGGCTTGACAATGACCATCATTCTTAAGAATTCTGAACTATGTTGATTGGAAGGGTTCCCGAATGCCTTTGATTCAAAGTTGCGGGCATTTGTCCAAACTGATGCTCCAATTTTATTATCCAGTAGCATGCTTCTATTCTTTCTAGGTCTATCTTGAGATGTCTTTCGTATTCTCCAAAAATAAATTTTCTTTATTTTACTAACCCTTAACCAACATAGACAATATAGCCTCCATTCTGAACTCAGTGTTATGATGGTCTGGTGGAACAGATACACCGCCCATCTTCTTTTAATCATCCTTGTGTCTCCAATGAGCATTTTGATATCTATTCCTATCTCTGTATCTATCCCCATAATAGATTTGACCTTGGTTTCCTTACCTTTTGTCTCAAAAACTTACCAAATCTCCATCTAGTTACTTTACCTCTTCTTCTAAATCAGAATTATATGATTAAAGAACTTACTTTATGAGCCAACTACATTCACTTTATCAAAATTCATTATTGTGATCTACTTAATTAGAAACCCAATATTAGTACTAAGCTTCTAATATCTTCCACCCCAGAATCATCAACCACTCTATGCTCGCTAGAAGCCCCGATGAAACATGTGTCAGTGCCACTATCTGCCTTCCGAGTATTCCATCCTCGGTTGGTGAGAGAGATCTGGTCTAAGAAATCAGATACTGTCTTCAAGTATATATTCATGAATGCTTCACAAGTAAAAATGTCTACCATAGATTTCAAACTAGTCCTAAGGGATTAATAGAAAATATCTAGCAAGATCTGCTACAAAAGCCTTTGGTTAGGCCGCATCATGAAATTCTTTTTGAATCAGAACCATGCCTTGTGTATAGATTCAGAGTGTAACTGTATGAAATTAAATATCTCATCCTTCAACTAAAGCATTCTAGATTGTGGAAAAAATGATATCGAAACTTTTGAAACAACTCATTCCAAGTATTGATTTATCCTTGAGAAAGGTCCCCTAACCATAATATAGCTTCACTAGTAAAACAAAATGGCAACAACCTGAGTCACAGTGCTTCTTGATTTACCCCAGGTATAGTGTATCAAGTACATATCCCAATAAATTTCGTAAGGTGCTTGTTTGCTTCGTTTGTCCAAAAGCTTGCAAACACACTTTTCAGATTGAAGAGATGGATCATAGCACTAGTAATGTTGAACTTCACACCTGATAGAAAAACAAGAGGAATGATAGATCCTATCTCGATAGGCTCAATGTATCCCAAATCCTCTTTAGATCATCATATAGGATTAAGTATTGATAGGTTGGAAGTACTTGAGCTCTACCACCTCCAACTTTATCACAATTTTTGTCTAGTACTGCTCGACGTTGTACTTATTATCTTTGCCTTGCTAGCTCTACCTCCTGAGCATCTGCTTCCCTCCTCTGGTTAGTAGCTTCTGTTAACAACTGCTTTGTTGTTTAATCAATAAAATTTTTGACATTCCTAGGAGGAGGGAAAGTCACTGCATTTGGGTTATCCCGAACATCTTCAAGCTCACCTTCTCAAACGTGTTCAGGCATCTTACAAGTCGGGTGTAGGATTCTCTTTGGTTTAGGATTCATTGGAAGAAAGGGACTGCCTCTACTCCTTGTGTTAGGTATATACCAGCGTACACCGAACTAAAAATAGAAAAAAAATATGAAAACTTCAACAACTTTAATCAACAATCAGCATGTTCCCCAACAATGACATAAAAATTTGATATCGCCCAAACTATACCTTAAATAGAAGATAAAATGGTTAATACAAAACATAGAAAACCAACTCGGGTTGGGGTCGAACATATAATAATACGTGAACTACCTCTAAATCTTGCTAAAATCAACGGGCAGTATAGGAAAGTAAATAGGGGATTGTATTTGAAATCTGTGAAAAGTAAAAATATATGGAATTATTTTGTTGTAATCAATCAGAAACGAACACTAGGCTTGTGTTCCCCCTAGCTTCTAACTTTATAAGTTTATGGTGCTCAATCTAAATATCAAACTGTTGTGCATGTAGAATCTTGCAATTTATGTATCACCAACAACCTCTCAATACACTTTGGTAAATCTCACTCATCTCTTCTCAGTCTCAGAGTGTCGCCTTACTAACCCTTGACTCAGAACCAAGTTTCAATTATCTCCTCTCGGTTTCAAGTTGATTACATAAAGATAATTATCTTAAGTAGATAGTGATGTTTGGCTTATTTCGACAATTAACTTCAAATCACTATTATATTCCCTTTTTCTCCATTGCTACCACCCTCTAAGGTTTGTAGAGAATACAGGCAGGAATCTAACATTTTCAAGCATTAAGAAATCAATGAGTGCAAAGGAAACCACCATACATGCAATAAGAATAATCCAGAAAGATTAAATACTTCCCCAATATTATTAATCTAGAAGGGTTCCCACAACCCTAGCTAAGGAATTAGCCACTCTTTTCTATGAAAAAAACAATGGAGTTAATATATGAAAACATTCAATCAATACCAAAATAATCAATGAATAAAAAACAACTTCTTGATTTGAGTAATCAACCAAAGTCAAGAACCAGCAATCCCAAGGTCAAAATCGAATCTAGACTTCAAATATATGTTTGTAAGTAGTAAGAGTTCTTAAACTAACTAAGAATGTCAAAAGGATATTTAGAGAGTATAAGAAAATTCTAGGAATCAAGACCTATAAAAAGAGGAAAATCAATGTCGGTGACCACCTACGGGACCACCTAAGAGCTATAAGTGGCACCTATGGGTCTTAGGTGGTCCCATGTGGTTACCAAAGCCAAAAACTGTTGAGAAATCTATGAGCTTAAACTTTTTCGACACCTATAGGTACCACTTACGACCTATAGCTGGTTTGGCATAAGTGATAGAGAATTTTCTTCAGCTTCCGAATCTCTGATCTTCAACTTTCTAGCATATACTCTTATAGATACTCCACGTAGGTAGTACCTATGGGGCGTAGGTAGTCCAAAATCATCAATTTTCTTATTTTCTCTCCATTATAGCTCAAAATCTTGGTTTCCTGCAAAACACAAATAAGCACATCATATCAAACAAAAAAACCTAAGTAACTTGCATATTTTCATTAATTTAACCGTCTAAAGTCCTATGAAACCATATCACATAAGCACCCTAGGTTCCACTAAAGAGGTTCACTAATCACTTTGGCGATCATTGCTTAAGCGGTCAAACAATTCGTTAAGCATTCCTCCTTAAAAATCTGATCTTCTCTTAAGCAGCCAAGTGCCAAAATTCTAGCCTTCCTACGATTAAGAGAAAATCATTAACTGTAAATTCCTGTGGAACCTATGGTTTTAGGTCATTAACATTCTAAGAATAATTCCTTAATAGCAATATCTTCAAACTAGGAAAATGTAGTACCACGAAAAATCCAAACCAATATTAGAGCCATGTACCAACTTCATGCATAGTACATCATGGTTATTTTATAGTTTTATGATTAAGTTAGATGTATATTAAGGATTCAAATAACTCCCAGCTATCATACGAATCAAAACATTCCTTACCGATTGAATTCATGAGAAGGATAGTGGTATAGTCAATTTCAAATGAGCATATCCCTTATTATACTTGGAATTTTTAAATTCATGACCTATTAACAGATATATAAGTGAATTATCTTTCCAACAATACTAATTTTTCCTAAATCCAATATCGGACCAAAGAGTTATTCCTATTTTACTCCAGCATGTCAGGCTGGAAACTGCGTGACGACATTCGTTGTAGCTTACCACATTTGTGACGCCCTACCACGAAGGTCTTTAGCCTTAGGTAGAAACCAGATCCTAAGTGATGACATTCGTGGTAGCTTACCATATTTGTGATGCCCTACCACGAAGGTCGTCAGCCTTAGGCAGAAACCAGCTCCTAAGTGACGACATTCGTAGTAGCTTACCACATTTGTGATGCCCTACCACAAAGGCCGTTAGCCTTAGGAAGAAACCAGCTCCTAAGTGATGACAGTCATGGTATATTATCACATTTGTGATACCTTACCATGAAGGTCATCATACTTAGGAAGAAACCATCAATTCCAGCTCCTATGTGATGACATTTTTGATGGCTTACCACATTTTTGACGCCTTGTCACAAATATCGTTAGCTATGATTTTTAGCAATGGGGAATCTATTTCAAAAGGGTATTTTGGTATTTTCTTTTCACTTCCCATGACTTATAACCCTAAAGAGGCATAATTTTTCCCATTTTTCTTCAGTTAAGAATCTCAAAAACCCTCTCTTATGCTTTCAACCACAAGATTAGGGTTTTCATCAAACTCATCTCTCAAAAGTAAGATTCAAGCCTTTTTCCAAGATAATCAAGAATTAAGTTACCCAATCCAAGAACTCTCCAGCAAATCATCAAGGTTTCCTTTCTAAGGTATGCGTAGTGTTCATCTATGGATTCAATTCGTTCATAGAGCTCAAGAATCATGCTTTTAAATGTTATTTTGTTAACTTTTTGTGGTGATATGAGAATGTACTTGTTGATGATTGTTGTTTAAGTTTGAAGATGATATCTAAAGGTATTTTTATAGAATATATGTCGTTGTTAGTTGAAAAACACGAACTTTGGGTGGTTTGATAGGATGGAAGTATGAAATCCACCTATTCCTTAAATAATGCATGCAAGGTATTTGATAAAATGCCTAGGATTCTAGAAATTCATATTTACATGATTCCATGATATCTAAATGACAAGTCCATGTTAGCTATACATTTCAATATGGATTTCCATGCTATTTATATGTTGTTATTGTTGTTGTATGAAGCATGTATGATAATGGAGATATGAATTATGTACATGAAATATATCATGCTTTCCCTTACCATGTTTTAGATGTTAAATAAATACATGAAGTATAATATCCCGTACTTATGATATTGTCAATTGTGGACTCCGATCTTGTGATCAAGATGTGTCATGTGTGAGTCAGTTTTATTCCATCGAGTCTTGGGAGTATTCGTACCCATAAACTATAGCTGTTTGCCTAGAGCCATGTCATGTTTCATGATATACAAAATCAAGCCATGATTCAGTAGAATTCAGTCAGTCATGTGACTCAGGAAAACTCAGTAATCTTAATAGTTCAGTATTCTCAGTAATCTCAGTGCTCAATAACCTCAGTAATCTCAATAGTTCAATAATCTCAGTAATCTCAGTACTCAATAATATCTATAACATCAGTATTCAAAGTCAATCTTAGTAACTTCAGTACTCTCAACCAGTCCTCAGAACTCAGTACTATTCATCAGTTATCGAAATCCAGTAAACTTAGTTTAGCTCCGCTAAACAATACCACTAGTATCAATCTAGTTAATCAGTATCAGTTCTGCTAATTAGTTCAGTTCATCCCAGTTATTTAATTCAGTGTCTTTCACATGGGATTAAGATTCAGAACCGAGTGATCATATGGATGGGGACTCACCCACTAGATTAGGACTAAGATCCTTAGAAGCAATCCCTATGTTCTAGAACTATGTAGCCAGCATAGGTTGAGACATCGCAGCCTGTTATATAAGGGAGATAAGGTAGCTTAACCTGTTATATGAGGGTTCCCACTGTTCTCACTAGTGTTACCTGTTATATAAGGGTTGCTCAATATTGTCCTTATAGATGGAACGGTATTGACAGCCTTCTAGTTAGGGAAGAGATTGGACCCTAGTCAGCTTAGCTTCAGGCATGTCGGTTAGTGATGTTGGGCGTATTTATACGTCTAAGCACCATAACTTACCCATGTTTCAGCTAAGTTTTGAGAATAAAATACATAAGTCTTGCACTTTTAGTCTATTTTTAGTTAAGTGAGCTGACCTATGTGATTAGCATGCTTTTCAGGTACTAATGCGGAAGATTTCAGCACTTTGGGGACCTGTGTACAGCAAAAGAAAACTTTACATAAAAAGGAAAGCAGCTTTTAGACTGAATGTTCTGTATGGGAACTTTTTCCCGGGCAAACTGAATATTTTTAAATAGTTAAGGATGCAGTAGCAATTTATTAGAGAAGGATGTTATTAAAAGCCTTATGGCTGAATTTTTAGGGATTATTCAAGAATTCAGATTCTGTATTACTTTGAACACAAGAACAGATGGCTTAGCTTGAGGACGGAGAGAGAGAAACGCGTTTCTCTCTTATTTTTACTAGTCATCTTTATCACCAAGATTGTTCTAAGTTTTGGTATGATGAATATGTCTATTTTGATTTCTATTTTATTCATGAGTAGCTAAGTTATTTGTTAGGGTTATGGAAACCTTGTAGTATACTCTCTATTGCTATGGGTTTTTGAATTTATGATGTGTTAATCCACTTATATCATTAATCTCTTCATTTTGATTGAATTCTCATGGTTGCAAACATAAGGAATGCACCATTATAGCAATAACTTGTTCGATAGAAAAGTTACTGTTTGGAAAAGAGAGTGTGACGAGAAAATAGGGTTTCCAACCTCTATTTTACATGTTAATGCCCTAGCAGGATTAACTTCTTGGAGAGTTCGTACAATTTGTTGTACACTTTAGATTCGAAAGAAATAAGGTGAATAAATCCTTGATGGTTGAAAAATAGTTGGATTTAGAAGTAGAATACGTCTCTCTATAAGTGCATGCATGCATAAAATCTGTATTACTCATAGTTAATAGAGAAGCAGAAGCTACAAGGTGGACATAACCCTAACTTATCATTCTCTGTGATCAAATATTATTACACATATCTTCTCATTCATTACATTAATAATATTATTGTGAACTTAAACTCAAACCCCCTTATCTTGGAACCTTCGATCAACAGTCTAATAATAATCGCAATACTTAGTGACGATAGTATTCCCTGTGGGATTCAACACCCAACCCAGTTAGGTTCTATATTTGACAGCGACCGCTTACACTTTCTAATGAGAGTTGTAATTTGGGCGTATCAAATTTTGGCGTCGTTGCCGGGGAATACGGTTGTCAACTAAGTTTGTGATAGTTAATAGACCCTTTGGTTAAAGATTCCCAAATTTTACTTTTTGTTTGTGGTTTTTGTTTTGTTCAGGTTTGGTGGAGTGCATGCCAAATACACGAAGATCTGGTCAGCCATTATTACCTATAAATCCTGAACCACAGCTCATTGGCAGAATGGATGCACAACGAGACATTGAAAGAATGGTCACTCAATAGGAGTAGGCTAGATTAGTTGCATTGGCAGCTGCACAAGTAAATCAACAAGAATGCTAATAACCCAGGTCGGGTACCAAATCTTGAGGATGAGGACCTGGGTGATGATGAGTTATTAAATCCAAGGCGTACAGATGATGTGGTTTCACCAGTGAACAGGAATGTCAACAGAGATCGTCAAGCTAGAATGAGACCTGAACGCCGAGCTGTGCAGGTTGTGTTTGATGATGATGATGATGTCTTGGATGGGACTGGTGCCACAGGGGCTATTATTCCTCCGCCCTTAGCACCCGGAGCCAAGTTCAATATCACTAGCACCATGATCTAGCTATTGCAACTCAAAGGTTTATTTGGTGGACTTGCCGGCAACGACCCAAATATGCATCTAATTAATTTTATCTCAACATGCAAATCGTTTGACAATCCAGGGGTTGGATAGAATGCGATCCGACTGCGCTTATTTCCATTGTCTCTATTTGGAGTGGCAAATCTATGGTTAAACGGGCTAACTCCTGACTCTATTACTAATTGGAGGCAACTGAAGGAAGCTTTCCTAGAAAGATTCTTTCCGCCATCCAAGAGAGCACAATTAAGAGATGAGATAAGCAATTTCAGACTTCCAACTGAAGCTCTCCATGAGACATGGGAGAGGTTCAAGAAGAATCTTATGCGGTGCCTAAATTATCAGATGACCAATGTCCACTTGATGGAAATATTATATAGGGCTTTGAACTCAGTGACTAAGCTAGTGGTAGATAATGTTGCGGGTGGGTCATTCATGGACCTTACTTTTATTGAGGCATGTGATATGCTGGATCGTATGACAAAGCAGAGTAGAGCTTGGCATACCAGGGATTCTGATGAAGCAAGCTCTAATGTATCTAGTGGCATGATGGTAGAACAGAGGTGAAGAGAAGAGGAACGTGACCTAGATATGGCTTACATGAAAACACAGATGGACCTTCTTACCAAGCATTTATTATCAGGAAAGATAGAAAAGGTCAAGGCTATTATATCACAGGGAAGAGATGACTCCAATTCTGAGGAGAAAGCAAATTACTTGAACAATCAAGAGGGTTTCTGAGGCAATGCCCAAGGAAACCAAGGTCAGAACTATTATGAAAAATCCGGATACAAGGACCGAGAACAAGGGAATTGGAAGAATAAGAATGATAGGAGCGGTTTGTACGTCCCTCCTGGAAATCGTGAAGCTGCTGCACCTAGTTTTGGGAAAATGTACATGGAGGACATGATGGCTAAGATGTTGAAAAGAGTGGAGGCAACCAACACGGGAGTAACTGAGGTAAAAAATGATTTGTCCTTAATAAATCAATTGGTTGAGTCACATTCCACTTCAATAAAACAGCTGGAACAACAAATGAGTCAACTATCAGCGGCATTCAATCAAAGAAAAGCTGGCACCTTATCGAGTGACATTGTCCAAAATCCAAGGAATGATGGATCATGTTTGGCTATTACAACCAGGAGTGATAAAGTGTTGGAAAATCCATCCAAGGGTAAGCCTGTGGTTGATAATATAGAAGAGAATGTTATTGAAGCAGATTGTAATGATTCTGTAGAAGTTGAAAATTAGGATGAGATCGTTCACGATACTACACCTAGATGTCAGCAGTCTGAAAAGCTTGATAATAGGAAGCACAATAAAAAGAAAGTGGTGGAGAAAACTCTTCCAAATCCACCACCACTTTTTCCTGAGAGACTGAAAAAGAAGGCTGATAACACCAGGTTCAGTAAATTCATGACCATGCTGAAGCAACTGACTATAAATCTGCCTTTGGTGGAGGCACTGGAGCAAATACCAGGGTACTCCAAATTCATGAAGGACCTTTTGATAAAGAAAAGGGCAGCGAGCTATGAACTGGCAGATAATTTTCATCATTGCAGTGCCATTGCCACAAGGTCTTTAGTATAGAAGAAGGCAGATCCGGGTGCTTTCACTATTCCTTGCACGGTTGGATCTTTAGAATTTACTAAGGCTTTATGTGATCTAGGTGCTAGCATTAATTTGATTCCAATAGCCATCTATATACAGTTGGGGTTGGGCAATCCTACACCAACCAACATGAGGCTTGTAATGGCAGATAGGTCGGTAAAACGACCTTTTGGTATCTTGTATGATGTATTAGTGAAGGTTTCTACCTTCATTTTTCCTACAGAATTTGTTATTTTGGATAGCGAGGTGGATTTTGAGGTGCCCATAATCTTGGGTCAACCTTTCCTCGCAATAGGAAGTGTGCTTATTGATTTACGAGCAAATGAGCTTCTATTTTGGATGAATAACGAAGTGGTGCATTTTGATGATTGCAAATCAATAAAGCAGCCCAAAGATATGAATGTATTCTCTATAGCTGATGTTTATTATGAGGATGAGAAGGAATTATCTTTAGAGAAGCAGCTTACTGTTGAGCCATTGGCTACTGTGCTTTTGAACTTTGAGCGTGAGGATATTGAAGATCATGAAAAAGCTATCTGTGCTTTGACAGGAATGGGGTCGTATTCATATGCCCCCAAGAAGCTGGACCTTGACCTTAAGAATCGACCTTCACCACCGGCGAAGCCATCCATTAAAGAGCCACCTGTGCTAGAATTGAAAGAGCTACCCAGTCATCTAAGGTATGCGTTCTTGGGTAGTGGAAATACACTGCCGATTATTGTTGCTGCTGATTTAAGTGAACAACAAGTAGAGGCTTTCATCTCTGTTCTGAAGAGGTACAAGAGAGCTATTAGTTGGACTATTGTTGATATAATTGGTATCCCTCCAGGCATATGTATGCACAAGATTCAGCTAGAAGAAGATTACGTACCTACTATTGAGCATCAGCGTCGTCTGAATCCACCTATGCAAGAGGTGGTGAAGAAATAAATCATAAAGTGGTTAGATGCAAGGGTGGTCTATCCAATCTCAGACAGTAAATGGGTGAGTCTTGTATAATGTGTGCCTAAGAAAGGGGGCATAACAGTAGTAGCAAATGAGAAGAATAAGCTAATTCCACTCAGGCCTATCACAGGGTGGAGGGTGTGCATGGATTACCGAAAGCTAAATTCGTGGATGTTAAAGGACTACTTCCCAATGCCATTCATGGATCAAATGCTTGATCGATTGGCAGGAAAGGGATGGTTCTGTTTCTTGGATGGTTATTCCGAATATAATCAGATTTACGTTGCTCCTAAAGATCAGGAGAAGACCACTTTTACATGCCCATATGGTACTTTTGCATTCAAACGAATGCCATTTGGGTTATGTAATCCACCTGCCACTTTTCAGCGGTGTATGATGTCCATTTTCTCTGATATGGTTGAAGACACCTTGGAGGTGTTTATGGATGACTTTCCGATTGTAGGTGAGTCATTTGAGTCATGCTTGGCAAATCTGAGTATGGCTTTGTAGCGATGTGTTGAATTCAATCTGGTGCTAAATTGGGAGAAATGTCATTTTATGGTTAAGGAAGGCATTGTTCTCAGGCATAAAGTCTCTGAAAAGGGAATTGAAGTTGATCGAGCCAAGATTGAAATTATCGAGAGACTACCACCTCCAATTTCTGTGAAGGGGATTCGTAGTTTTCTCGGTCATGCTGGTTTTTATCGGAGGTTTATTAAAGACTTCTCTAAAATTGCAAACCCATTATGCAAACTTTTGGAGAAGGAAGCAAAGTTTTACTTTTGTGCAGATTGCTTGAAGGCATTCGAATGCCTCAAGGGGAAGCTAGCTGAAGCCCCTATTATTGTAGCACCTGATTGGTCTCTACCTTCTGAAGTTATGTGTGATGCAAGTGGTGTAGCCTTGCGTGCTGTACTTGGTCAGAAAAGAGAAAAACTATTTCATCAAATCTACTACGCGAGAAAGGCCTTAAATGGAGCACAGAAGAACTATACCATCACTGAACAAAAGCTTCTAGCAGTTGTTTATGCTTTTGAAAAGTTCTGTGCTTACTTGTTGGGAACCAAGGTAGTGGTTCATACAGATCATGAGGCTCTAAGATATCTAATAGCAAATAAGGATGATAAGCCAAGGCTAATTAGGTGGGTTTTACTGCTTCAAGAATTCGATTTCGAGGTAAAGGATAGAAAAGGTTGTGAAAACCAAGTAGTTGATCATCTATCTAGACTTGAGAGTGAGCACACAGTGCAGACCGGCCTTGATATTGATGATGCATTCCCCGATGAAGATATTCTAGCAACTATGGTGGAAAACTTACCGTGGTATGCAGATTATGCCAACTACGTGGTGAGCAAAGTGATTCCTGAGCATCTCTCCTTTCATCAAAAGAAAAAGTTCATGCATGATGTGAAACACTACTTCTGGGATGAGCCTTATCTTTTTTGATGATGTGCTGATGGTATTATTAGGCGGTGCATCCCTGATGTAAAGGTGCCTAGCATACTGGAAGCAAGCCATGCTTTCCAAGTTGGAGGTCACCATACAGGTGATCGAACGGCCAAGAAAGTACTGCAAAGTGGCTACTATTGGCCTTCATTATTCAAGGATACGTACGATTTTGTAAAAAGATATGATCAGTGTCAGCAGCAAGGTTCTATTTCAAAGCACCATAAGATGCCCATGTCCAAAATGCTTGAAGTAGAGTTATTCGATGTCTGGGGTATTGATTTCATGGACCCATTTGTGAGCTCTTTTGGGATGAAATATATCTTAGTTGCTATGGATTATGTATCCAAATGGGTTGAAGCAGTCGCGTTAGCTGATAATGAAGGTAAGAGTGTTGTGGCGTTCTTAAAGAGAAATATCTTCTCTCGTTTTGGGGTACCTCGTACCATCATAAGCGATGGAGGATCACATTTTTGCAACAAGCTATTCAGAGCCGTATTGGCAAAGTATGGGGTTAAGCAACATAAGGTAGCTACACTGCACCACCCACAAACTAGTGGGCAGGTGGAGGTTTCAAATCGAGAAATCAAGCTGATCCTTGCTAAGATTGTGAATGCCAGCAGGAAAGATTGGTCCAGAAAGCTAGACGATGCCTTATGGGCATATAGGACCGCATTTAAGACACCAGTTGGCATATCACAATACCAACTAGTTTATGGGAAGGCTTGTCACTTGCCAATTGAGCTAGAACATAAAGCAATGTGGGCACTGAAGCAACTTAACCTGAACTGGAATGATGCTATAGATATGAGATTGGGATAGCTAAACGAGATGGATGAATTTCATCTAAATGCATATGAAAGAGCAGATCTTTACAAGGAAAGGATGAAAAAGTACCATGATCGGAGGATTATCCAATGAAACTTTCAGAAAGGTGATTTGGTACTTCTTTTCAACTCCAGACTGAAGATGTTTCCAGGTAAGTTGAAGTCTAAATGGTCTGGTCCATTCAGAATCAACCAAGTTTACTCATCTAGAGTAATGGATTTAGAAAACAATGATGGTGGTGTCTTTAAGGTGAATGGCCAAAGAGTAAATCTATATATCGGTCCAACCGACTTGATAAAATGTATAGCCACCATATATCTCGATAAAGTCTGAGTAATTGAGATAACTATGTCGTGCCGTGACAATAAATCAAGTGCTACATGGGAGGCAACCCATCATTTTCCTAGGATTTTGTTTTTGGTAAATAAAAATTCAAAAAGAAGAGTCGAGCCACGATCAAAACTAAGGCGTTTGGTGGGAGGCAACCCATCCTTCTAATCATTTTTGTTGTTTTTTATTAAGTGTAGGTGCAGGAAGTACAAAGGAGGATATTAGACCCAATTTTGATTTAGAAGTGAGTCATGTCAATGGTGGTAAGTCTAGGAATGATAGAACAATACAGGTAAGTGGAAGTGGTCAAATGTATAAGGTTCAAGTATGATTTGCATTAGAGTCCTGCCTCGAGGTATGTAGGTTCGACCCAAAGTAAAAGTTTCACGGTGCGACTTTATTTTGTGACCCCGAGGTATGAATATTTTTCAACCAAGAGTGCGTCGTGTTTCCAATTGCCTATGCCAACATAGGCAATAGGCTAGGCGCCGCCTATACCAACATAGGCAATAGGTTAGGCAGCATCTATCCCAACATAGGCAATAGGTTAGGTGCCACCTATGCAATTGCCTATGCTTACTGTCTCACATAAGCAATAGGCTAGGCGCCGCCTATGCCAACATAGGCAATAGCTTAGGCGCCGCCTATGCCAACATAGGCAATAGGTTAGGCACCGCCTATGCCATTACTTATGCTCACTGCCTCACATAGGTGATAGGCTAGGCACCGCCTATGCCAACATAGGCAATAGGTTAGGCGCCGCCTACTTATGCCTAGGCGAATCTATAGGCGCCGCCTATCACCATAAATGTTGCCTTCTAACCCGTTTGTGAATGGACCAAACTCGACCCATGGCTCATCCTATAAATATATCCTCTACACTTGAACACCACTCAATTTTTCTTAAACCTAAGCGCCGCCCAAGCACCCTTGCCCTCTCCAAGCTTTTCTCTTTTCTCATCTAATCCTGCAGGCTCACCTTCCTGATTCATCACGAGTTTACCACCAAGTAAGTTGTTCTTTCATGTTCCGTAATTGTTTCAGTGCTACGCTTATAATGGTTAACTTGATTTTGTAGTAGTGCTTGGTGATAAAAGAATGGTTAGTTTGTTATGATTTTTGAAAAATACATCTCATTGAGTGAAAGGATTCTCGTAGGTAATCTTGATTTTACTCCGACATGTATTGATTGGTATTCACTGTCATAATTTGTTATTATTATGGAGTTGAAATATTGAAGCTTAATGAATAATTTTGGGATTTGTAAGCTTTACTATGTGAATGACTCGTTCATCGATGTATTGATCTTGGTTAACCACAAGCATAAGATTGTGTGATTGTTTCTAGGACATAGCATGATAAGATTTCTATGTGGTAGTCTTGTTCTAAGATTACATTGCCCCAATGAAATAAATTCGGAAATGATAGTCAAGGTTACAAGACCATTGTGTGCTGCTTCTCTATACCAAACTGAGAAATTGTTATGTAAAGTAAAGGGTTGAAAGTGTGACTGCACTGATAATGTTGTTGGCACATACCATCTACATGTATGTTGATGATGTCTGAGTAATCGAACATACTCACTCAATTAGTTTGTACAAACAAATTAAGTGTGGGGTGGTGCCATCACTATTTTCTTTTTCGATTATAGTGAATTCTACGACATGAGACTAACATGACCCTATTATGATCTCAGGTAACATGGCTTCGAAAGGACGACAGGGAAAGGAGAAAGCATCCTCCTCACAAAAAGGTCAAAAATGGTTAAGAAAGGACCAGGCTGATTCCTCCTCTCATCAAGTGCCTCGACACACTTTTGGGATCAAATGGGTTTTGGAGGAGGAAGGGAAGGAATGGTATAGAAACAATAAGGTGAAGAAACATGTACATGTGGATTTGATGCATAAGGAAAGTTTAGCAAAGAATTGCCCTCGCATTTTGTCTAAGATTATGGCACTAAATCTTGACTTTATCTTCCGAGACATGGGCGAATGTAATCTTGATTTGACTCGAGATTTTTATGCCAACTGGTCCCCAAGGACTATGGGAAATGAAGTAAAGATTCTGGGTTAAGTCTTGCAATTGAACGCTGATTTCTTTAACTCTTTCCTGGGAACTCCAAGTGTGGATCCATCACCACTCAAGGAGCTCTACAACAGACCTCCCTACAGAGCCATCAGACATACGTTGTGTAGATCAAAGTCCATGACCCGGTGGACTTGTCACAAAGATAATGGTCGTTACAATACTTACCCATATGCTTGTTTGAACAGAGAAGCTCGCATATGGTTAAGAATAGTCAACTCCTGCTTGATTCCTGGGACACAATACACTAAGGTCACGCGTGATCGAGTCTTCTTAGTTTATGCTCTAATGACATATTCCCATCAACATTGGTGCAGTTATACGAATGTCGATGCGAAAATCAAGGGTGCACAAAAGGTCCCATTTTAGTTTTGGCAATTTGTTGACTACAATCTTAAGGAAAGAGCACATTGAGGAGAAGCCAGCAGACCATAAGTATCCACATAACCCGAAGAAGGTAGATCTCACGAAAATCAAAGATCCAAAAACTGGTCAAGCCATCAACCTCACCACTGCTGAGAGACATGCTCGAGATGAGAGTTTTTTTTTGCCATCTGTATGGCATGACTAGGTTTACTATGATGAATAGGGGTCGTGTGCCGACTGATGTAGAGCTTCAGCAGTTGGACTATGACTACCCGCTTAATGAGCATGCTCAGGCCATGTGTTGAGTGGGGGTAAATTTTGAGGAACCTCTAGATGATGATATGCCGACAAACGATGATCACCGACTGCTAGACTCTGATGTGGAGGACAACTTTGATGATGAAGACTCTGATGATGATTCTAACGCAGGGGGTATGACCCCGAATGTAGAAGAGGAGTCTGACTAACTAGGTTTTTGCTTATTTATTTACACTGAGGGCAGTGTGTTCCGTATAAGTATAGGGTACGGGTATATGTTTGCAGATTGCCTTGTCTGCTGTATTGTGTACTATTTGCCTGCATTTATTCTATAGTTGTTTTGATTTAGTCATAGTTAGTTAGTTGTAATTAGTCAGATTTTTGCATAAAATTGTTCTTATAGACGGTATGGCATAATAATATGAGTTTGTGCTGAATCACTACTACTGAAATATTTAGGCTCTAAGTTGTGACTCATGCTGTGATAATTGCTTGTGGTTTAATTCATTTATCTGTTGGGTTAAGAATCTATAATGCTCCTAATTAAGTTGACCATGTGCCATGTGTGTGTAAGGTTATTGTATATTCTTTGTTGCGACTGATGCTAGAACTTGCCTAGTGTGTGTGTGAAGTGAAATAAAGATTATAAGTTTAGGAGATGATTTAGGCATTTCTTTGGCAGCCATGATTTTGTTTGTCTTCTATTTACCTACCTTTGTACATTGTCATAGTGAACACCCTTTGAGCCTTTAGCTATTTTCTTTGGCAACCTCATATGTAGCCTAATCCATTTTTTTTAAAAGACCATAATTTGATCCAAAAGCTCCTAAGTGCTTTAAATTGTAGAATCAAGTTGAATAAAGAGTGTGGCAAAATGAGAGGAAAATGGTGGAAGTGATGCCCCAATGTCTAGTTATTGGTACATGAAAATATTGTGATCGAGGGTGGCTATCATAGGGATGCTTGATAAAAAAAAATAATAAAAAAAAGAGAAAAATTTAAAAAAAAAGTTGTATATTCCCATTATTATGTTTCTAATTGAGTAACAAAATGGGTGAAAGGGGGTTGATAGATGAAAGGAAGGTAGAGTGGTTGTTAAAAGTTAGTGTAAATGGTATAATGTAGTGTATTAAAGCGCTTAGGGAACATAGTCACCATTTCTGGCCAAAATAGTCCTACCTGTCCCTTTAGCCTACATTAAAACCCGTAAAGACCTATTTGATCCTAACCTTAGCATTCTGATATTAGTGGAGCATTACACTAAGGGCAAGCATATGGTCATCAGTTGTAATCTAAGAATTCTTTGTGAGAGTGACAGCAAGCAAGTTCTTATACCCATATTTCTGAAAAATGCAAAACTATGAGTGATTATGGGTAACATTTTGTGAGAGTGCACATGGTTGATGATTGTTGGGTAGTTTTATACGATTTTCTTTGGCTTAACTTGTGTATACGAATTAACCAACTGAATGAGTCTATGTTAGAGGGTGAGTTGTTTCTAGTAATGATCAAGAAATCTACTCTTTGTTAATAATTGTCGTGTATGTCTTGTTGAAAATTTTGTGTTGCTCTTGTCAAGTTTAGTTAGGTCGCATGGATGTACTATTTTGTTAGAGGACAAACAAAGCTTTAAGTGTGGGGTGGTGATGTTGGGCGTATTTATACGTCTAAGCACCATAACTTACCCAAATTTCAGCTAAGTTTTGAGAATAAAATACATAAGTCTAGCACTTTTAGTCTATTTTTAGTTAATTGAGCTGACCTATGTGATTAGCATGCTTTTCAGGTACTAATGCGGAAGATTTCAGCACTTTGGGGACCTGTGGACAGCAAAGGAAAACTTCACATAAAAAGGAAAGCAGCTTTTGGACTGAATGTGCTGTATGGGAACTTTTTCCCGGGTAAACTGAATATTTTTAAATAGTTAAGGATGCAGTAGCAATTTATTAGAGAAGAGTGTTATTAAAAGCCTTGTGGCTAAATTTTTAGGGATTATTCAAGAATTTAGATTCTGTATTATTTTGAACACAAGAACGGATGGCTTAGCTTGAGGACGGAGAGAGAGAAACGCGTTTCTCTCTTATTTTCGCTAGTCATCTTTATCACCAAGATTGGTCTAAGTTTTGGTATGATGAATATGTCTATTTTGATTTCTATTTTATTCATGAGTAGCTAAGTTATTTGTTAGGGTTATGGAAACCTTGTAGTATACTCTCTATTGCTATGGGTTTTTGAATTTATGATGTGTTAATCCACTTATATCATTACTCTCTTCATTTTGATTGAATTCTCATGGTTGCAAACATAGGGAATGCGACATTATAGTAATAACTTTTTTGATAGAAAATTTACTTTTTGGAAAAGAGAGTGTGACGAGAAAATAGGGCTTCCAACCTCTATTTTACACGTTAATGCCCTAGCAGGATTAACTTCTTGGAGAGTTCGTACAATTTGTTGTACACTTTAGATTCGAAAGAACTAAGGTGAATAAATCCTTGATGGTTGAAAAACACTTGGATTTTATATTAGAATACGTCTCTCTATAAGTGCATGCATGCATAAAATCTCTATTACTCATAGTTAATAGAGAAGTAGAAGCTACAAGGTGCACATAACCCTAACTTATCATTCTCTGTGATCAAATATTATTACACATATCTTCTCAGTATTGAGTTTGATACTGAGATACTAATATGCTTGTGTTGTGCACCACACTTGTGTGCAGGAGGCTATGAGATGTTTTAGGAATAGTTTCCCTTCTTTCATGTCTCATATCGTGCTATAGAAAGGTTCTCTAAGAAAACTCATGTAGATTCTCATCATGCTTTATTCATGTCAAGTTTATCGTACTTTCAAGGTAACAGAAGTAGTGAAGCTCAGGTCCTACAGATAGGGCTTTCTTAAATAGTCCCTACAGATAGCTATGGGATTTCCCTCATGCTCAACAGTATCTCATCAGTTTAGTCATGTCCCAAATTTGTACGGACCTCATCCATGATCATGAGAACTCGTTCTCAAACCCAGATTTCGATATTCCAGCAGATCACTTCTAAAAATCCTATAATAGCATATGACTAAAGTTAGAATCATGAACCCAGGAGTTTAGTAGTAGGCAAGTTGGGATACAATATCCAGATTGAATATATTATCTATTCATGGGGATAGTTGTGCTATAATGAATCAGTAGGCTTGAACAATGTGAGTTAGAAAATTTAAGTTTAGTGACTTGAAATTAAGCATAATGGTGTGGATATGATATTAGTAGTATGTGAGGGAAACAGAGGTAGATGATATGTTTAGCAAGGCGAGCATGTGTTGATCAGAGTGTAAGTATGTGATGATGATTATAGTTCAGTTCAAAGATTAGTTTATTGTTGACAGACTAATGATGATGGCTTACAGCCAAGGGGGAGATGGTAGATCAAGTACCCAAGTCAAGCTCTCAGATTCCAGCAATAGTGCCAGTATGTACAGAAAAGCAGTTAGGGAAAACGATTCCCGACCCATCCTTATCTCAGCGTAAAGTTTTGTGTTTCAGTCAGTATAATTCCTATGCATGCTTCGTGTCTCAGATTCAATAGATATATCTTATGTTCACATGTATTCCATAGAATTTTGTGTGCTTTCAGTTCCCAGTATAGGAAGTTCAGTTCTAGATCACACAGTATTACTAATCATGTTCCATGAACTTAAAAATTCCAGACTCACGTCATGCAACTCATGACTCATGTATGCATATCATGTTTTACAATATACTCAGCTTCCATGACTCATGCTACATCCCTACTGATCAGTTAAATTCACACTATGTCATGCATACCCTTAGTTTAGAACTTTTGGTACACACATGGTATTTATATTCTATCCCCTAAACTTAAGTCAAGTGCCAAGTTTAGTTATGTGTCTATTCATGTTTCAGATTCTCCTGACTTAGCCCCTTCAATGAGCTCTCTTTGTGAAAATAGCGTAGTGTAGCAATGAGTAGTTGCTTAAATAAGGGAGTGCATAATTCATGTTATGAGAAGTTAGTTGCATGCTTTGTTTACACAAGGGTGTAGTTATGAAGATAGTCTTGAATATCCTATTAGTATGCAAGCAAAGAGCTAGCGAGAGGTAGTACTTAGAAATTGGAAAAATTCAGAGTGTGAATGTATATTCAGATCCTTGACTTATGTCATCCTTCATTGTGCAACTATCACAACTCAGTTTCTATCTTAGTTACAGTTCAATACTCAGTAATTAGTGTTCATTCTAATTATTAAGTACTTCAGTATCAGTTTAAACCTCAGTTTCAGTGTTCAGTTATCAGGACCTAGCATTTAGATCCAGTATGGATCCCTGTTACAGTCTTAAGTTATAGTGTCAGCTTTAGATCAGTATTCAGTTCAGAAATTTAGTTTAGTTTTAGATTTGCTTGACCATAGCATATAGTTATTAGCTACTCAGTTATAGGTATTCCAATACATCAGTGTATGGAATGTTTTCAAATCATGTAATACGCTTGGTCCTGCATTTTCAGACAATATAGCTTTCATGAAATCCATGATCAATTACCACATGTTACTCAGTCAGTCCCTTCTCATATGCATAATACTTTATGGCCTCAACCCAGCATTCAGTTACCAATTACCATTCGTGCTTCACGCTTCAGTTTTAGATCTCAGATAATCAGTCATGATTTTGTACCTAGGTGCCTTAAGAATTGCACCAGTATCTCTGTAAAGTTTAGCATTCTTCAAGGGACATAGTGTCCTAAGAGGGAGATACACTATAACCCCCAAACTTTTATGATTTAAACATGCCATTTTCCTTGATGAATCTATCTTGGAGGAAGTGTCACCTATACGCTGACTCTCTTACCCCAAAACTCAGCATAAGCTATGTATTCAATAGATCAATTTAGCCTGCGATACGATACTCTGTCCATGTCATGCATTATAGACTCAGTTCAGTTCATGTATCATGTTCCAAACTCAGTTATGCCCTTATGTTTCCTCTCATGCATATTGAGTAATAAATCTTAGACTCATCAGTAATTTTAGTTCATGGTAGCAGTCTTCTTTGAGCTTACTCATTCTCATGTTCAGATTTCAGTACCAAACTTGGTATTTAGTTCCATGCTAAGTTTTCAGTTCAAACTTGGTATCTTTACCATTACATGTTCATGAGTCAGTTCATTTATGTATTCCCGCATCAGATATGCGTGGTCAGCTTATTAGTACTTTCAGTCATGCATTTATGTATCATGTCAATCATATAATCATGCATCATATGTGCATGGATTCAAATTATCAGTTAAGCATCAGATATGCATTCTCAGTTTGAGAAACTCAGTTTATCGGAACACTAAGTTCTACATTCATAAATCAGCTACCCATGAATCAGATATGTATGTACAGTATGATATGCTCAGTTTTCAATCACGCCAGCCATGAAATCATGATCAGTCATTCATTCTATATATGTGTATTTTAATCTTTTCTCCCCTATCAAGCAGTCATCATTCAAGGACGAATGTTTCCAAAGAGGAGATATTGTAATACCCCAAAAAATCCAAACCAATATTAGAGACATGTACCAAGATCATACATAGTATATCCTGGTTCTTTTATAGTTTTATGAATAAGTTAGATGTATATTAAGTCTTCAAATAACTCCCAGCTATCAGACGAATCTAAACATTCCTTACCGATTGAATTCTTGAGAAGGATATTGGTATAGTGAACTTTAAAAGAGCATATCTCTCATTATACTTGGAATTTTTGAGCTCATAACCTATCAACAGATAGAAAATTCAATTATCTTTCCAATGACACCAATTTTTCATAAATCCTATGTTAGAGAAAAGAGTTATTCCTATTTTACTCCAGCATGTCAAGCTGGAAACTGTGTGACAACATTCAAGGTAGCTTACACCATTTGTGACGCCCTACCACGAAGGTCATCAGCCTTAGGCAGAAACCAGCTCCTAAGTGATGACATTCACGGTAGCTTACCACATTTGTGATGCCCTTACACAAAGGTCATCAGCCTTAGGCAGAAACCAGCTCCTAAGTGACGACATTCGTGGTAGCTTACCAGATTAGTGACGCCCTACCACAATGGTCATTATCCTTAGGAAGAAACCAGCTCCTAAGTAACGACATTCATGGTAGCTTACCACATTTGTGACTCCTTACTACAAAGGTCGTCAGACATAGGCAGAAACCATCAATTCCAGCTCCTGTCTGACGATATTTTTGATGGCTTGTCACAAATATCGTCAGCTATGATTTTTAGCAACTGCGAATTTATTTTATAAGGGTATTTTGGTCTTTTCCCTTTACTTCCCAAGACTTTTAACCCTAAAGAGGAGTAATTTTTCCCATTTTTGTTCAGTTCAGTATATCAAAAACCCTTTCTTACCCTCTCAATCACAAGATGAGGGTTTCCATCAAACTCATCTCTCAAAAGCAAGATTCAAGCCTTTTTCTAAGATAATCAAGAATTAAGTTTCCCAGTCCAAGAAGTCTCCAGCAAATCATCATGGTTTCCTTTCTAAGGTATTCGTAGTGTTCATCTATGGATTCAATTCGCTAATAGAGCTGAAGAATCATGATTTTAAATGTTATTTTGTAAACTGTTTGTGGTGATATGAGCATGTACTTGTTGATGATTGTTATTTAAGTTTCAAGATGATATCTAAAGGTGTTTTCATGGAATATATATGGTTGTTAGTTGAAAAACATGAACTTTGGGTGGTTTGATATGATGCAAGTATGAAATCCACCTATGCCTTAAAGAATGCATGCAAGGTATTTGATAAAATGCCTAGGATGCTAGAAATTAATATTTACATGATTCCATGAAATCTAAATGACAAGTCCATATTAGCTATACACTTCAATATGGATTTCCATGCTATTTATGTGTTATTATTGTTGCGTTATGAAGCATGTATGATAATGGAGATATGAATTATGTACATGAAATATATCCATGCTTTCCCCTACCATGTTTGAGATGTTGAATAAATACATGAAGCATAATATCCCTTACTTATGATATTGTCAATTGTGGACTCCGATCTTGTGATCAAGACGTGTCATGTGTGAGTCAGTTTCATTCCATCAAGCCCTGGGGGTATTCGTACCCAAAAACTATAGTTGTGTGCCTAAAGCCATGTCATGTTTCACGATATACAAAATCAAGCCATGATTCAGTAGAATTTAGTTAGTCAAGTGACTCAAGAAAACTCAGTAATCTCAGTAGTTCAGTATTCTCAGTAATCTCAGTGCTCAGTAACCTCTGTAATCGCAACGGTTTAGTAATCTCAGTACTCAGTAATATTTATAACCTCAGTATTCAAAGTCAATCTCAGTAACTTCAGTACTCTCAACCAGTCCTCAGAAGTCACTACTTTCCGTCAGTCATCGAAATTCAGTAAACTTAGTTTAGCTCTGCTAAACAATACCACTAGTATCAATCCAGTTAATCGGTATCAGTTCAGTTTAGTTATTCAGTTAAGCCCAATTATTTAGTTCAGTGTCTTTCAAATAGGAGTAGGATTCAGCACCGAGTGATCCTAGGGACGGGGACTCACCCACTAGATTAGGACTAAGATCCTTAGAAGTAATTCCTAAGTTCCAGAACTATGTAGCCAGCATATGTTGAGACATCGCAACCTGTTATATGAGGGTAGATGAGGTGGCTTAACCTATTATATGAGGGTTCCCACCGTTCTCGCTAGAGTTTTCTGTTATATGAGGGTTGCTCACATGTTGTCCTTACTAGTGGCGCAGTATTGACACCCTTCCAGTCAGGGTAGAGATTGGACCCCACTCAGCTTAGCTTGGGCCATGTCGGTAAGATGAATACATCCCATAGTTTCAGTTACAAATTTAGGACTGTCAGATACAGTTAACTCAGTTCAGTAGTACAGATTCAGCACTGTTAGATACAATCAATCCTTATCATTATAAATAGACTTCAAGATCACCCATTAGATAGGACTGATCTCAACTATAGTTAAACAGTATCAGAATCATCAAATTTAAAGATCACCTGCTAGATAGGACTGATCTCAAATACAGTTACTCCATATAAAATAGAACTCAGATAGTTATATCAGAACTTGGACTGTCAGATATAGTCGCTCAGTATTAGTTACATCGGTTAGGCCGATCATTAAAATTATGTCAGTTATATTAGTTTTCTGAACTCATGTATCTGTCATATCAGTAATCAGAATTCATGATATCAATATTCAACTTTAGGACTGTCAGACACAATCAACCAGACCAGTTCTTCATAATTCAAACTATCAAAAATAGTCGTTCATCTATTCAATATCTCAGCATTAGTATACTCATGTTGTCAGTATTCAGACTCAGTAGTTAGTATCTCCACGAGTTCAGTTACAGTTATGTATGCATGTATATATTCTCACATTCATATTAGTCAGCATTGTTCATGCATATAACCCTTTGCATTTAGCCTACCATACTCTTATACTTAGTACATTCAGACGTACTGACGTATTTGCGCTATGGTGCTTTCTCTTATGTTACACCATAAGTTAAGAGGCATGAGCTCCAGATTAGCAGTAGTATTCCAGTGTTCAGATTTTGCAGTGAGTCCTTCTCATTCGAGGACGATGTGATTATTGCTCTATTTACTATTCAGTTGCTAGATGGAGTTAGTCAGAGACATGTTCCTTTAACTCCTTATTCAGTTGATTTAGAGGCTTTCAGAATAGATGTCAGATTAGATATTCAGATCTCATTATTTTCAGTATTTATGACTTGTTTTGGTATTGTTATACATTTTTCAGACATTTTGTTATCAGACGATTATTCAATTCGAACCTTATGGCCTTTCATGTTCATGTTTCTGCATTTTATGATATTCTATACAGTATACTAGTACAGATATTAGTCATGGGTTAGCTCGTGGTCCTTGGGGTCATGAGCACCGTGTAGCATTTCGGTTCAAAAAATTGGGGTGTTACAGAAAATGATCCTAAAACCTAAATGAACTATTGGATAATCAAATTGACAATTTTGGCAAGTCATAAGCAACCTGTAGCTACTGTAGGAAGGCTAGAAATATTGAAAACACACAGAGGTTAAGGAAATGACCGAGAGGGTCATTACAATATCCATTACTAAAAGGACTTTTATCAGCTAAAATCAATGGATAGGAAGAGTATGAATGCTCGAAGGGATCAGGTATTGGACCGTATGTTCCGAGCAAGACTCCCCAGATAACCTCAAAGAAGAACAACACTTTTGAGGGATTTTTCTATAGGTATCCCTTTTTCAATCAACTTTATTACTTTAACTCCCAAATAGCTAAATCTCAACCTCAATAATAAATTGGACTCCAACTGAATCGAGAACAGCTGATGTATGCAAACCCAAATGACAACACGCTAGCATCATGCTGAAACAACAAAACCAAGCAAAAACTCAACCAAGCTAAAGGTAATCCACGTCATCAATATTTCAACAACTACATTATCTAAATATAATATTTCTTTTACCTTTCTAAACTAGCTATCTACTCTGAACTATGGAAAATGTAATCTAAGCCTTATCTGCGTCACTCCATCATGATAACCTCAAAGACCTGATGTTGATCCACCAAAATTCCATAATGGTAAGCATAAGGATAAACCCCTAAGGTGCTTCCTGGATATATAAATAGTGATAGCTAAAGCCTACAATTTCCTACTAGGATACAACAACTCCTGATGACCCTCTAAACAGATAGTCCAACTCATGAAGCTGAGCGATCCACTCCAAGACGCCCCAACAACTAAGAATGAAACCATGCTAATTCCAACTTGAGCACACTACTTCTATCAAGTAGATAATCCAAAATTCTAACAAAAACATAGAACCAAGGTCAAAAGCATAAGAAACCATAATCATATGCCAATAGGCTATCTTATGAGAATCTATCAACCACAGACTATTTAATTAAAGAAGACCGAATAGGTACGTAAAGAGTGGGCTCTGCCAACCTATACATGAAATCCCAATTGAGTCAAACATGAAACAAGGTTGCAACAAAGTTATGAAATCCAAAACTATAACTTCAGCATACTCAATTCAAAAAACCCAAACTAATCTTGTAGACAAGTGAGCATCCATACTCAAAATTCTGTCACAACTTCCAAGTTGTAATTTGTATGAGTCAATCTAAAACTTAACCAAATAAGTATGAACTGAGGCTAAATACCCAAATCGACTTTACTATCAGAAATTAGGCATATCCTCACCAGTCCCTTCAAGAACTAAAATTGAAATGTTGCAAGAAAATATAAATCAGTAGTCATCTCTACATCTACTAAAGGCATAATGCATCAAGGATTAACTAAGAACTCACCAAGGCTGCAAAAAATCCTAGTTATAGCCAAAACTCAACCAACTTAGTGAAATGCAACATTTTACTAAATCTTCTTTGCGAATACCCATAGGCACATATCACCAAGCAAACCACTCCACAATGTCACATTAGTTTATGCTACTCATGTAGAACTAATAGGTTGTAAGTGATGTTGATCCCCAATGGGAGGATCTCTACTCTCGGAAAGAATTCTAAAAACATTGTACTGATTACATGGCCTCTTACCACCATCTCTATTAGCCTCAATAAATGCTCTCTCTATGGTCCTTGCATGATCAACAACTAATATCATCATCATTTACCAAACTTGAATCGAAACTCATATCATCATTATTTGTCAGATTCAAATCAAAACGCATATCATCAATTGCCAGACTTAAATTGAAGCTTAATATAATAAATTGTTGAACTTGAAACAAAACTAGCATCAACTCTTAAGAGCAAATCTATCATAAGTATCAAGTATCCAACCTCTTCAAGCTCATAAATATACAATTTAAAGTGTATAACATGCCTATAAAGTCTACAAAAAAACTATTATAGTCTCGGCCTAAGAAGGGCCCCCACTTTTAATCCCCAAAATTTTTTCTAAGGAAAATTCTACCCCACACAAGGATAAGGTATCTAATTTTACTACTAGATATTAAATAAGCTACATTTACTCCTAAGATACAATTCAATCTAAACCATGAGTATCTAAGTCACTTATGCCTACTTTACGATTCCTTAATAGGATAAATAACCCAAATTATACTAATTATGCTTGCAAGACCTAATATCAAACCCATATGTAGCACATAATCATAAATATACTACAATTAAAATCAATCTAAAATATAGGTATACCAAGCCAACCTAGACACCGAAGAAAGCATGATAAAATAAGCTAAATTGGTGTTTTCCCCTTTTGAGAAGCTTCCATACGATGCCACATGATTAAAATTATAATACACTCATCAATAAAAGAACAAAAATACTCATATTGCATTTTAACTCTTCAGGTAAGAAATTACGTAAATATCTCATGTAGGACTCGCTTGTGGAATTGCACTTTCAAAATCGACAACATGTCCCTCTACGCTCAAGAATAGCTAAATTTAAAGCTCAAATGGTGATAAAAATCAAATCAACCATAATCTAGGGATTCTGGGGAAATAATAGAAAATTTAACCCTGAATTTAAAGGAAACTTACAAAGAATTTGGAGAAAAAATGAGAAATCCAAGCTCACAAACACCCTCAAATAACCCATTAATGATTCTCCTAAGTTTCCACATTCTCTAGGGTTTTAACTCTTGAACTTGTGTGAAAATGGGAGGAATTTGGGCATAGAGAGCATTTAACGCCACCTATGTGCCGCATAAGCAGACAATAGAACACTTAAGTGGCAAATTATGGTTTAAGCAGTACCTGCCCAAGTTGGCACACATTTCTTAAATGGCCGAAATACCGCTTAAGAAACCTCCACTTAAGTAACCCAAGTGTCACTTACGTGGATGCACCAGCTGAGTCATGTACAAGCTGGGGACTTGGATAATTCTAAGCACCTACTAACCATTCAAGATTCATTTGGAATCTTGTGAATGGAAACAAACTATGCTACCCAATAAAATTTGATGTTTCAAATTAATGAGATGGTCAAAATTTATATTCGAGGTCATTTCTATGAAAAGTGGGTCCATCAACCTAGTACCATTTTTGTCAATTTCCGAACAATAGCCCAAAAGGAGGTTGGAAGCTTTGGGAATCAAACCAAAGGTCCCCTAGTCTAAAATCAACATTTTAGAGTTGATAGAACTATCAGAATTTCCATACAAGGTTGTTTGTCTTAATTTCTTGCCTGGTAGCCAATTCTTACTAGCGAAGACTTCAAAATTAGGAATTGTCTCTAAAAACCAAACAAACTAACCAATAAACAATCTGTTACCTCCAGTAAGTGATAAATGACTTGAGGCAACTATAGGAAAGATCTAAATAGTGAAAATGAGAAGAAATATTGAAAATGACCTGGAGGGTCATTACAATATCCACTACTAAAAGAACTTTTAGACATAAAAATAAAAGGTTAGGATGTACCTTAATCCTCGGACAGGTGAGGATACTGGTCTCGCATCCCATTCTCAATCTCCTAAGTAGCCTCCTTTACTAGGCATTTTATCCACTAAGCCTTTACTATCAAAATCTCTTTAGAGCGCTATCATCTGATATCCCTATCTAATATGAGCTTAGGCTCATGCTCAAAGGTCAACCACTCATCCAACAGAATCAAGTTCGACCAAAGCACATAAGACATATCAGGAATATATTGCCGCAACATATAAACATGGAAAACTAGATGAACAATAGAAAAATATAGGGTAAGCTAACTCATAAGCCATCTCTCCAACTATGCGTAGGATATCAAAAGGTCTAATATATCTAGGGCTGAACGTACCTTTTCTATGGAAACTTATCACACCTTTTATAGGTGATACTCAGAGAAATACTCGGTCACCTACTCAAAACCTTAAGCCATGAGGTCTATGATCTATATAAGCCTTCTGCCTACTCTGTGTTGCCCTCAGCTTATCTTGAATTACCGTGACTCTATCCAATGACTCCTGAAGTAAGTTAGTACCATGGGGTCTAATCTCAGATGTCTTGGACCATCAAATTAGTGAACAACATCATCTACCATATAAAGACTTAAAGGATGTAATCTCAATACTCGAATGGTATCTATTATTATTGTACGTGAACTCTACTAAATATAATTGATACTCCCACTGACCTCCAAAATACATAACACAGGCTTAGAGCATATCTTCAATCATCTTTATAGTTTGATCTAATTGTTGTCGGTTTGAGGATGGAAGGTTGTTCTTAGATCTACTTGAGTACCCAACTCTTCCTAAAAATCTCTCCAAAAGCTAGAAGTAAACCTTGAGCCACAGTCTTAGATGATAGATATAGGCACTTCATGCAATAAACTATCTCACAAACATAGATACAGGCTAACTTCCCAATACTGAATAATATCTGAATAGAAATGAAATTTGCCTATTTGGTCAACTAATTTAAAATGACCGAAATACTATAAAAAATGTGATAAGTGTGAGGTAGACCATTAATAAGGTCTATAGTGATCCTCTCCCACTTCCACTCAAGAATAGAAAACCTCCTAATTGAGCCATCAGGTCTCTGATACTTGACCTTCACTAGCTAAGAACATAGGCAACAAGCTACAAAGTCCGCCACAGCTCTATTTATGCCATTCCACTAATAATGTTGCCTACAATATCTATACATCTTATATGTACCAGGGTGAATAGAGTATTTGTAGCATGGGCCTTATGAAATATCAATTGATCAAGTCACTAACCCTTGCAACATAAATCCAGCCATCATGTCCTAGAATGCCCCCAAGATCTATGGTAGCCTTCTTGGACTCACTACTTAACCCCTGATCACAGATGATGCCAATTTTCATATCCTTTAACCAATGACTCTAAATCAACTTAAATAAGGTAGACTCACTTCAACACAAGAAAAAATCCTCTTGGGGTTAAAAAAGTTAAGTAACACCATCAAGTTGGCTAAGAATTAGATCTCACACATCAATGGCCTCTAAGAAATTAAGATAGAAGCCAAGCTACCAATACTCATTGCCTATAGGCTTAAGGCATCTCCTACTGTATTCGCCTTGCCTTCATAATATAAAATAGAGATATCATATACTTTAAGCAACTCCATCCATCTACATTGCCTAGAATTAAGCTCTATCTAGGTCATAAGACGCTAAAGACTATGCTGATCTGTGTAGATCTCATAATTCACGCCATAAAGATAATGCTTCCAAATCTTAAACATGAAAACTATCTCCCCCAACTCAAAATCATGACTAAGATACTTGCACTTATGCACCTTCAGCTACCTCAATACATAAGTAACAACTCGACCCTGTTGTATCAACATACAACCCAAACTAATACAAGATGTATCGCAATATATAGTCAACCCCTCACCTTCAATAGGAAGAACCACTATAAGATTTGAAGTGATAACATCCTTATGAGTCAATCTGGTCATCAAAAAATAACCGTTTTATAAGTCAATCCGATTATGGGCACTGCAATAGTAGCGAAACCCTCAGCAAAACAGCTATAATAACAAGCCAAACTAATAAAGTTGTGAACCTTAGATAAAGATGTAGGCTTGTCCCAATCACGAATAGCCTCAATCTTTACTAGATCTACCATAATTCCATCCTTAGATACCATATCTACTAGGTTTTTCACTGGCTTAAGCCAGAACTCACACATAGAGAATTTGGCAAACAGCTTATATCTCTAAAAATCTATAGCACAATCCTTAAATTTTTCATATGCTCTTCTCTACTCCTTGAATACACAAGAATATCACTGATGAACACAATTTTGATGGAATTTAAATAAGTCCCAAACACGTGGTTCATCAAATCTATGAATGTTCTTAGGGAATTCGTTAACTGAAAAGACATCACCAGGAACTCATAATGACCATAGTGAGTCTTGAAGTCTTTCTTTGGGATCTCCTCAGCCCAAAACCTCATCTGATGGTAACAAGACCTCAAATCAATTTTAGAGAACACTATTTCTCTCTAAAGTTGATCAAATTAATCTTCAATGTAAGGCATAGGATATCTATTCTTCACTGTCATTTTATTAAGATTTCTATAGATAGTGCATACACAAAGAACTATCTTTTATCTTAATGAACAAGAACGGAGAACCCCAAGGTGACATACTTTGTCTAATGAAACCCTAGCATAAAATATCCTAAAGTTGAGAATTCAACTTCTTACGCTCGATAGGAGGTATACGGTAAGGTGACATAGAAATAGTTTGAGTGCTCAACTCAAGATCAATAACAAACTTAGTATCACACTTTCGATGAAGACAAGGTAGATCAATAGGAAAATCATCAGTAAAATCATAGATAATAGGAATGAAGTAAAAAAAGGGACTTAGGCCTTGCATTATATCTCCTCTATATCTTGAGCATAATTAGAAAACTCAGCAAAAGATCTTCCAGCAACAACAAAACTCTATGTATCCGTGTGGAGAAACAGTCTCAATCCCTAAACAAAACACAAAACTCACTCATACTTGGTTAGTAAAATAGATGTAGAATGCCTAGTCAACTCATGGAATTGAGCCCTGTACTCTATAAAATTCATGGAGCCATACTCCAACCTGGAGAAATACATACAAAAAGTCTTTAAGATTTTGAGGCATATAATTCTCCAAGAAAACCTCGAAAAACTGAACACATATCAATGAGGGAGATCCAATTGGCCTTAAATCAAGATGATATCTACATAAATGTTGAGCTACCAAATCTAACTGAAACGTAGTGTAATCTACACCACTGGTCTCAATTAGGCACAAGTTACAAATACTATCCTCACAAAAAGCCAAGACCTCATAAGCATCCTCGTCCAGTGCATACAAAACCTAGGAGGAGTTAATTACAAGAACCTACACAAAATATTCTGCACCTCAATAGACATAACAGGCTGGGAAACTACCAGTTGAAAAATCATTGATCATTGGTGTTGGAGGGACCTCAACCTAGAATTCACAGCTATAGGCTACATCGAACTTCAGTACTACTCTTATATTCAAACTATGCACCAACACACGTTACACCATCAACTAATACCAAGATATGAACTAATGTATCCCTTAGAAATGAAGAAGAAATAACACTCATGGATCCTAGACTAGTCTCTAGCCTACTACTAGCTGGGGTAGAGGAATCCCTAGCTTGGGAGTAAGAATATGATATAGTGAAAGCCTCTTATCCTAGTCCTTGATTGGGGATTCATTTCTCGGTTTTCCTTGACCTCGGGGTCATCCACAAACTACAATAGGATTCCTAGTTACAAACTCAGTATCCTCATCTATTACGTATATGAGCCATCTACAAAAATGTTAAACAAAAAGAATCTTTAGAAACCAACTCAAACTATTAGAAATAAATGAGTGAAAGAAGTGAAGATCTCTTAAGAATGTCCTATAGCCTCCCAAAGATAAGAAACAAATGTCATCATTCTAATTTGTAAGAATTTACTAGACCCTAGCTCTAACACCGACAATATTAATGAATCTAGATCTCTAACATCAATTTGTCATGATTCCAATGATACCTATATTGCATTTTAGTATTTTCGGTCCAAATTATGTTAGATTTCCATGTGGGTCTAGTTATCTGACCCACACTTTTGAAATCGATAATACGCCCTATTATGCTCACGGAACATTTACCCTTAATAATGGGTAAATTCTGAGCTTAAATGGTGCTCAAATTAATTCAACCATAATTTTAGGATTTTAGAGAAATTAACTATGAATTTAATGGAAACTACCAAGAATTCAAAGAACAAATGAGAAATCCAAGCTCACAAACACCCCCAAAATCATATATTATTGTTTCTTCAAAGTTTTCACACTCTCTAGGTTTTTCACTCTTGAACTTGGGTGACCATGAGAGGAAAATCAGACAATGAGAGAATTTAGGACAACCAAGGTGCCGCTTGGGTGGACACTGGACCTCTTAAGAAGTCACCATTTAAGTGACCAAGTACCGCAAAAGCGTTACCCACCCAAGCCTACATATATTTCTTAAGTAACCCAAATATTCTTAAGATGAATCTGCTTAACTGGAAAGGGACTCTCTTAAACAACCCTCAGTTGATCAAGTTAGGTCTCTTAAGCGACCAACTATCCATTTAAGCAGCCTCCACTTAAGAAACCCAAGTATCACTTAAGCGGATGCACCAGCTAAGTGGTGCGCCAACTAGGGACTTAAAGAATTCCAAGTCTCCACCAATCCCTTAGGATTTATTTAGAATCTCAAGAATGTAAATAAACTATACTATCCTATTAAATTCAACATGCTAGACTCAATGGAATGGTAAAAATTTCATTCAGAGATTTTTTCAATGAAAAAAGGGTCCTATATCCAATTGCAATTTTATTAATTAATTTTGGGCCAGCAAATTAGAATGAGTTTGAAAGCCTTAGGACCCTAACCAAAGGTCACCCTAGCCTAAAATAGATGTTTTGGAGTTGATAGTGTTGTATCTTGTTTTAATAATGAGAAAATGACTACAAGGGACCAGGTCCAAAGATACACAAGGGTATAATACAACTAGCGCACGTCTACATATTTTTGTCCTTTTATGTAACAAACTGTGCAGGTGTTGCATGGAATATTAAGTATACCTGATCTAATTATATTTCAACCCTATTCATCACTTATCTATAAAAAGAAAAGGATGTTTCTTCATTAAGTTTTTTTTGCATACTAAAAATTGGTGAGTTAAGTAGTGAAAAGGAGGCAAAAAATCAATTTCTAAACAGTTCAAGTTCTTATTTTCTTGTGTGCTAAAATAGCTAATATTCTTGAGTCTAGATTGAATCAAAATGAATTACTCAGTCTATAAAAGTAATGAACTTTTTTTTTGGATTTGATAGTGCTTAGGTAGAGTAGCCTAAGTCTAAAACTAGTAAGAGTGAACAAGTGTTGAGGGAGTCTTGGCAAAGTTTCCAAGATTAGGCTATAGTAGAGTTACTACAAGCAGGAGGATCCTAGATTTAGAATGAAATTGAGTCTATAATTAAGAGGTTGATTATAGTGAACTTTTGAGGTTCTTGTAAGGTTAACCCATGGTTTTTCCTCCCTTAAGGAAAAAGGTATCCATATTAAATCTTTTGTTCTTTATATTTCCTGCACTATCTTTTCTTCATAGTTGGTATACTATTTTACTGAATGTGATTAACTCTGAGGGACAAGGTCCCTTAACTCTGAGGGACAAGGTCCCTTACTATTTAGTGCAAACCCCAAAGTACCAACAATTGGTATCAAAGCCAGCGCACTCTAAAAAGTTCAAACCTAAAGTGATTTTGTTAGCTTGGCTACTCTACCTAACCTGGAAAAAGGGAAATCTACTATTATACCACCTAGATTCAATAGGCAGAATTATGGGTAGTGGAAAACCAAGATGTTTGACTTATTATGGCTGAGGATAGTGACCTGATGGACATAATACTTGATGGTCTGTATGTCTCTATGAGAGAAGTTAAAGAGGGAGAATTCACAAGAATGGTTATCAAAAGAAGGAGGGAGCTCAATGATGAATATAGAAGGAGAATTTAAAAAACTACAAGGCCAAGAAACTATTAGTTTGTGGCATAGGGCCTGATGAATACACCAGGATCTCAGCCTATAAAAATACTAAAGAGATCTAGAATTACTAGAGGAATTCTCATGAAAGCACCACTGATGTAACGGATTCAAAAGTAGACATGTTGAATACTCACTATGAAACCTTAACTATGAAAAAAGGAGAAACCATCCAAGAAATGCATAGAAGATTTACTTCTATCACAAATTAGGTTTACTTCTTAGGAAAAGTGATTCCATCATATAAGTAGGTGAGAAAAATTCTTAGGGTTCATCCTAAGTCCTGGGAAAGTAAAGTGGATGTTATAACTAAAGAAAGAAACCTGAAGACCCTCACTATGGATGAATAGATTAGAAATTTAAAAACCTATGAGCTCAAGAAGTGGCAAGGGGTGGAGAAGAGAATATGGAATTAAAGACTTAAAAACATGATTAAAGTGAAGATTTTATTGATTTTTCCTATTTGTAAAATAGTATTGTTAGAGCAATGAAAAAGACTGGTCAGTTCCAAACAAACAAAGCAGCAGTAAAAAAAGGAAACAATATTGAGGTGTGTCACTAATATGGGAGTCCTGATCACTTTATCAAAGATTGTCCAATGCATAAATTGGATTATCATGAGTATCTCAAGACTAAAAAAGACAAAGGAATGAACAGGGAGCAGGTTCCTAAAAAATCAAAAAGGAAACCTGCTGCTTAATGTTCAGTAAAGCAAGCTCTGGCAGCATAGGGAGATTCTTCTATTAAATCTGATGAAAATGAGAAGCCTGGTGAGTGTCTATAATAGCAGTGGAAGATCATATAGTTATTCATTATTCCATTTTTTCCTTTATGGCCAACACAAATGAATAAATAAAAAAAAGAAAAAGAGGTAACTCTTTCTGACATTAAGGATAACCTAGATAACTACTCTACTAGAAAGATAAAAAGTCTTGCTAGTGTAATAATAGATTTTGTATGTGAACTAAATGCTAAGTAGAATGCTTTATAAAATAAGATAGAGAATTAAGATCTTGAGATGATTGTATTAACTCTTCAAATATTTAAAACTAATATAATATTCTCTAAATTTAAATTTGAGAATTTGAGTTATATGAGTCAACTGAAGAAGGGAAATAATTTAGATGGTAAAGGGAATTAGGAAGCTTCAAGTCTTTAAACTGATCTTTATCCAAAACTATAGGATTCTTAAAAACACCTTATATCTGCACTGCACAAGAATGAAGAGTTAGAAAGGGACCTGGTCCATTTGAGAGAAGAGCTCGAGATGTCTCTTAAATGGACTACTTTTTCACATATACATTCTAATTTGACTAATCAAGGTGTTAATGATTGTAGAGGCTTGGTCTATCGAAGATAATTCTAATATGCTGGGTCTAAAGTAAAGGTTGCCCATGATGATAGAAGAAAAGGGAATAAAATCATATGTACTCACTGTGGAAGAGATGGGAATTTGAAAGAAAGATGTCCACATTGTCTTAAGGCTAACATGAGAAGTAATATATATGGTTAGAAGGAGAATTCACATCCTAATGAATTCACATTTCTGAAAAGGTAAGGAAAGACTTTCTACCTAGATTGGCCAAGAAGGATTTTATGAAACCATTTTCCTAATACTAGGAACTTAAGCTCAAGTATATTCCTAAATCCAACTTATGATCATGATTCTAGGTATGATAAAGGGGATAGTAGTTAGGAATTGGTTATTCTAAGCTCAAAATTTAAATATCTAACTGGATTCCCTCTCTCAAGACACTTCAAGTTTGATGTTTCTCATTTTGAAAGAGATGATATCAAGGGACCCAGCCCCTAAGGAATTCATCTATGAAGAAGAAACTTAAGGCAATACGAGTGAAGTAAAGTCTGGGACCTAGTCCTCGGACCTGTTCTAAAGAGCAAATTGAGACTAATCTTGATCAAAATACCTTGACATAACATATGAGTAAATGTCACTCCTCAGAATTAGATATTTGATGGAGACAGGTATTCATGATAAAGTAGGTGCATGTTAATATAACACATTATCATACCTTTGCAAGGTATACACTCATAGGTATAGCTTAGGAGGAGAATAGTTTAAGTAAACACAAGTTGAAAATTCAATTAAGAAAGAGAGGGACCTGGTCCCATCTCTCAGGTTAGAACCCTAATAATGTGCCATACAAATTCATCAATTTTTTTAAAAAAAGCCACATGTCTTCTTATTTCTGAACCAAAGCTGTCAATTCAAAAAAATGTGAAAAGTCACACCATCAGTGATTAAATATGTAATTTCAAATAGGTACCTCTTAAATTTAAAACGGTTATATCCTTAATTACAAAATCAATTCCTATATAATTGATTCTATTCTTAATCAACTCAGTGAATCCTTTTAATGTAGTTCGTCTTTGATCTAAACTGGTCCTTCTTCTATTCCTTTTGTAAAAAATTTCAAATTGCAGAAATTCTAAACTCTTCCACCCCTATCAAAGAATTATCTTCTAATCCTCCTCAAGAATAAAAAATTTTCTTACCTACCTCACCCTTCCATAAAATTCTAGAAATCCTGAGTAAAAATATTCTTGTCAAAAATCCTATATCCATCAAAGATCTTGCCGATTTATCTTTAAAAGTTGACTTAAATATAGGATCTGACTAACAAATTAAACAAGAAGTTCATATGCTAAGAGGACCATTTCCTCTAGTCCAAAGTTTGGCAGTCCTACTATAAGCAAAAAGAAACATATTGTTGTCAAAAGAAATAAAGTATCTTAGGGACCTAGTCCCACAAAGGAAAAAACTAATGAAAAGAAAGAACGAACTAGTTACTCAAAGAGAAAAAGAAAAAAAGGTTGTCCCTAGAGAAGTAAGAAGTATTATATTGGAAACCTAGAAAGTGCTGTCAGGAAGAGTGTTTGATCCAAAGATTTATGAGAAATCTTGCATGATGGAGTTGGTGGAATATTTGAAACACCAAGTTAAGTTCTACCTACATGAAGAATCAGCTCCTATGGTATTTGAAAATAAAGTTAGAGAATTTTATAACACTATTAATTTCTCAACAGATAGGGTTAGTCTAACTATTTTAGTTCAAGGGAAGGAGATATATCTAGATGAAGAATGCTTTGGAAAAATCCTAGATATACCTATTACAGGTGTAATGACTGTTGTGAAACAAAAGCCCTCAACAAAATTCATGATTGAAGCCTTAAAAGTGGGTGGAACTTTAAAGAAAAAATCTCTCACTTGTGAGTTCCAGTTAGTTTATGAATTTTTGAACAAGTTCCTTCTTTGCAAATCAGATAAAGGATCGTTGCCTCTGGTGTTGACCTATTTTTAATTGAATGTCTGAGTAAGTTTGAGTTGATAAGCTTACCTACTTTTATAATAGAGAACTTGAAGAAGGTAATCTGTGAAAAGGAAAGGAAACATGGGATGCCATATGGGTACTTCCTAAATAAAATTTTTGATCACGTGGGAGTAATTGGGACAAAGGGAAACCCAAGAAGTAATTAGGACAAAGGGAAACCCAAGAATAGTCAAACGAAAGTTCAATTTGACAACCTTGGTGGAGAATGAATGCATTGAAGAAAAAGTGATAATAGTGTCCCAGGTGTCCAAACTTTTTTCTATTGAAGAAAACTTAACCAAAGAAATGGAGGAGTTGAGCATTGTGTTAGTAGAAAAAGACACTGAAATAGTACACCTAAAACTACATAATTAGAAATTTTCCTTAGAGGGACCTAGTGCCACTGATGAACTTGCAGGAAAAAATACAAAGCTCAAGGGCAACGTTATAGAATTAATTGGTGAGCGTCAAAGGGTGAATGCTAAAGTAAATAGCCTCACTAAATATTTATTGGATACTTATGCTGCAAAGGATGCTAGACTGGATATATTTCTAAAACCATTCTCCCCCAAGCCCCCTAATACCTGAGTCTTAGTGTGTTAGTATCCTATGTCAGTGTCTGTTGTGGCCTTTGCAAATTGTTTGATTATTTTTTGATGTATTTTAATGGTGCTAATAATGAATGAATTTCTCCTTGTGTGCCTCACTTTTTTTCTTTATTTTAAAGTTGTTCTTCATGTTAGTGTTGCCCTAGTGTCCATAAGTAACTAACTTGTGTTTATCTTTACTCTTGGTTTACTATTATTACTTTTCAATAATGTCAAAAGGAGAATACTAAATTCATGTGTTAAGGACCAGGTGTGTGTGCTTAAGTTATTGATGTTAGGGACCAGGTACCTGTGCACATATGTGATGATATGGTTGAGCCTAGAGGTATAGTGATACGGAGAAGTATGCAAATTTACTAAATAAATAATAGTTCATGATGATAGAGGTAAGTAATTGAATCTGGATACCAATTAATAACAAGAAACCAGGTCCCTAAGTTTCATGGTGGTGGAAGCATGGTGTTGCCTGATAGGTGAACATTTATCTTTAGTAGTGGTAAGCTCACTAATTAAATAAGTTGAATTAAGCATGACCATTGATACTCAAAAGTCTGTGGTTTGATTTTCATCATCAAAAAAGGGGAAAATTGTTGTATATTGATTTTATGATGACCAGATGACTATAAGAGACCGGGTCGCTGGAGTTCCAAGGGTATAGTAACAAACTATGCAGGTGTTACTTGTACCATTAAGTAGTTTTTGCATACTCAAAATTGGAGAACTAAGGAGTGAAAGTGAGGCAAAAAATCAATTTCTACACTACTCAAAATCTTATACCCAAGGTTCTTGAGTCCAGTTTAACTCTATAAATAAATTAGTCACTCTATAAGAGTAATGAACTTTTCTTTTGGCTTTGAGAGTGCTTAGGTAGAGTTGCCTAAGTCCAAAACTAGTTAGAGTTAACCAGTGTTAAGGGTGTCTTAGCAGAGTTACCAAGGCTAGGCTGTAGTTTAGTTACTAAAAGCAGGAGGAGCCTAGAGTAAGGCTAAAATAGAGTTTGTAATCGAGAGGTTGATTATATTGAACTTTTGAAATACTTGTATGGGCAAGTCATGATTTTTCCTCCCTTGAGTAAGAAGGTTTCCACGTTAAATCTTTTGTTCTTTACATTTCTTGCACTATCTTTTCTTTCTTGTTGGTTTACTATTTTATTTCCTGTGATTGACTCTGAGGGGCATGGTCCTTCAATGTGCGGTTCAACCCCTAGGATTCCAATATATAGAAATGCTATAATTGGCAGATAAGGTCGTTTTAGTAATGTTTTTATCTGATAGACAATTCTTACCTATGAAGACTTCAAAATAGGAAATTGGCTTAAAAGAAAAATTAACTACCTGATAACCAAATTGTCAGCTCCAACGTCATAAATGACTTGGGTAGCTATAGGAAATCACCAAATAGAAAAAATATAGAAAATGACCTAGAGGGTTACAGTAACCCAACCCATATTCTAGAAAAATTGGTATCTAACTATTCGAAGAATGAAAGAAAGCAGTAGAGTAAATATGATAAAGAGATTAATATATTTAAAGCAACCCCAAGACCTAGTGAAGTTAGTACAAAAGCTTCTAATATAATATGAGTATAAAGTGAAATATAGACTAAATATAAGAACAAGCCATCTCTGAATACAATATAGAATTAGTCTAATCAATAAATGGGAGAGTAGTAATACTCAGAACGCCAGGAGTTTACCCCTAATCTCCAGTAGCTCCACATTATGCACACAAAAAAAATAAGAACTCATACTATGATCTATAAGTTTTAAAAGTGTAGTAAGAGTACCAAACACGAGGTACTCAGTAGGCTGATAACGCTCAACTTATACATCAATTTAGTGCAAGGCGGTCACCATTAATATATTTACCCAACTTTAGAGTTGGGGTCGAATCCACAGGGAACAATGTGAGTGGCGATTAAACTAGTTTGAAACTAAAGCTAAAATTTAAATTCAAGAAAACTATGCTAAAAGAAAGTAAAATAGGGGTTTGAGTTTAACAAGTAATTATTGGTCGCTTTACTTTTAGTGTTCGTAATTAAGATTTTTTGGTAAAACCAAAATTATGTTCGCTAGGGCTTATGGTACATGACAGATGCTAAAGGCGACTCAAGATTCTCACGGTTGTTAGGATAATAAACTATCTTTATCGATGATATGCTCAAATGTCTCTCGACTTATTTAAGCATCTAATTTCCTAATCCTCTCAGACTTAGGAAATCACTATTCACTGCCCAGATTTTACCTCAGGTTAATCAACCTTATTAAAGCACTGATTATTAAACAAAGTATTTTCGAGTCTCAATTGATAATTCACTTCCTACTATATGTGATTTCTTTCTCAAGCAAGACAAATAAGGTGTGTCTACTATTTGCAACCAATAGACGCTAATTAAAATCTCATAATTATCAAGAAATCCTAACACCTATTAAATCTTGTGTGTTTAGCACATCATCATGACCTAACCCTAGATCCCATAATTCATGTTGACGGAGTTTAGCCACTCATGATGCAAAGAATGAAACATATGATTGAATTCATAATTTAGAAGATTAACTTACAGAGATGAATAATAATTAGTCAATCGTAGATTAGACCATACCGAAAAATCCCCAAAATAGTTGTATTGTTCGAATCCAAAAAGATAGAAAAAGAAATATCGGAAAATATTCTCTAAGACTCAAAGTGTCGAACTCTCTTTAGAATAATGATGATGATGAATGAATGCCTCCTAGAAAACCCTAAAACAAAGCTTTAAATAGTTTAACCTAAAAAGGAAATAAAATTAAAGTTGCAGCTTTTTTTCAGAATAGACGACGACATCCGTGACAACTTATCAGGAGTCTGACGTCTTATCACGGATGTCGTCAGCTTCTCTGCACTTTTTGCTTCTGCTGTCTAAGGTTGGCGATGGCGTTGACGCCTTATCACCAACCTAACGGCTTATCTCGAATGTCTTCACCAAAATGTCTTCAACTCCTATTCTCTATTTAAGGCTGATGGCATCCTTGACAGCTTATCACCAAGCTGAGGACTTATCATGAACATCGTCAGCCATACTTGTCTTTTATTTTGCTTCACTTTTCAGCCTTTTTGCCTCCATTATTTTTGGTTCTCCTACATCTCAACATTTACTGCAAAAAATCAGAGTAAACTAATAAAAAACAACTAAAGTTGGTCAAGACCTTACAATTATTTAGAGTTAAAAGCCTAAAATATGTTAGCATAGGCTCACACATCAACACCCTCAACTTAAACAATTGCTTTTCCTCAAGCAACCATAACATAACTAAGATAATACAAAGTACAATTTGGCAGCTAACTACTCATACTAGTTTAGAATATATTCACTATCTCCAAGGTCAGTTAATTTTAAAGCTCACTGTTGAATGTTTTGAAAAACAACCATGCAACTCACAAGAATCAAGATACGGAAAACATTTAGCAATAATAACCATGACATACCAAGATCACACTTATCTGAACAAGTCAGTGACTAGCAACAAACACAGTGTGCCCTCACAACAAAGAAATCCCTTTTTCACTCATATCAGAATTCAAATACATAAATGGAGGGATCAAACAAGAATCACTCTTAGAATGAAGTTCCAAACACTAGATGTCAAATGCCATAGGCTTTCCTTATAGTTAGTACCCAATTTTTCAGTAGGCCAGTTAGGATCACTATAGCGTTTTTCTTAAGCTTGTAATGTAGGCTAGGGGCTGATGTGATATTCATGGATATTTTAGAGTTACTATGCCTCCTTCACACTACACTAAACTCTCGGGGTTTGAACTCCTAACCTTCTTTTCTTCCTCTCTTTTATTGATCACACATGCTCAAGATGGATGCAATCTTTTCAATTATCACATTATCTTTTTATCATCTTTTCAAAGCTTTCTCATTTCTTATTCTTTTTCAGCGAACTAAACTTTTTATTCTTTTATTTTATTCTTTCTCTCTTCATACTCATTTTGTATCACGCACCCCTATGATAGCCACCCTTAACTTAGGATGTTTGCCTAATTCAAGATGCACAGTGTCCAAGGAGGACCAGGGCCAAAACAGGTTCATTGTGATATAAACGGAAAGGTGATAGATTTCATGAAAGAAATAGGCTATTTAGGCTCAAAATAAGGATCAAGGGATATTATGTGTACAGGGAAGGTCATTTAGGCTAAAAGTGGGCTAATATCAAAATGGCCTATGATCCTCTCCTAACCTCTATCCTACAACCAAGGCAAAACTAACCGGGCAAGTTCTAGATTTACACATAAACGGAACTAAGTAAGACCTCACACACATATGGAACACAAATATATCGCACATCACTACTTATCCAGTTCATGCAATTTTTTAGTACTGATTATCAAGTTAACAGAACTAATGCCACCAAAAGAGCACTATGGTAAAAATTAGATGCAAATCACACAGTATTACAAATAGGCACTTAGAGAGGTGGTCAAAAATCACAAAACATATTAACTACCTCATTACTTGTATTTCTCCTAGTTAACCACAACACATCACAAAAAAAAACACAATACGCCTAAACATGTCGGCTCTACTAGGAAAAATACTCCGGCAAAAAGAGGCACAACAACAAAAACCCATAAAGGACATCAACACCCACAAGTATCCCCACCCTCAACTTAAAATCATGCAATGTCCCCAATACATCAAACCAAAATAAGAGAGTTAGAAACATACCTGTGGCACCATGGGTGCAAAGATCTGATGTCAATCACATAATATGAATACAAACTACAAAATACCTTGGGTTGCCTCCCAAGAAGCGTCTAATTTAGTGTCGCGGCATGACTCAGTTATCTTGACTACTCAGACTTCATCAACATACCTTGTTGATAATTATTTATGTCTCCACTTGGAGGATTTGAAATGTCAACCCAACTTTTGATCAATACATCTCGAGGTGCATTGGGCAAACGTACAGACACAATGATACTTCCTTTATCTCCCCAATTTAATCACTTGAATAACTTACCCAACTTCATATTAAATTTTCGAATAGGCTCATTGGGTATTGATGAGATTATCAATAATTCACTTGATGCACATTGAATTTTCCCTTTACTAACCTTCAAGTAGGGTGTTTTATTTTGCTCTTTTTGAATGCCAAACTCTAAAATATAAGGATTATGTTCCTCATCATCAAAACACCTCAATTTCTTCGGTAGGTGGACTTCCATCTTATCCACCCAGCATAATTTTTAAAAATGGTTTGAATGAGGTTTTCTCCTTAATTTTAGAGTTGCATCCTTCAGGGCATCCTCACCCTGAATTGGGCTAGAGTCTTCAGAAGAGATTTGCTTGGTTTCTTATTTTGCCTCTTGAACTGTTTCCTTAATCTTGGCATCATCCCTCATAGTTAGTTTGGTTGTTTGGAAAATCATCGAGGGTTGCTCAATATCAAGAATAACATCGATATAGGATTCTTGTTCCTTATCTTCACACTCGTCCATTATGTTAAATGCTTCCATAGACAAGATATCATCTAAACATGATGTGGAAAAGTTCTTTGACTACTTAACCTCTATATCCATATCCTCTATTATGATTCTTTCCTCATTATTTTCCCTTATGTCTTGATGTATATCACGTATGATATCATTCGTTGTGTCCACACAATCCAATACTAGTTGAAGCATAGCTTCAATGCCACACTTTCTGGTGCTTTGTTCTTCCTGTTCTTGACCATAAGACCTATTAATATCATAAGAAAAACTAGAATTTAGGTTAGCATACCGGGGGGTAGTTGGGCAATCAGTCTAATGTCTATCTTGACCACCATATAAAGAACAATCATACTCCTAGTAGGATGGAGATGGTGCACACATCTCTCTCCGGGGAGCATATCTACAATTTTGGCAAAAGTAAGGCCCGTCACAATATGGACATGGATCATCAAGATACAATTTCCAACCACCAAGCTCATATTTATTCCAAGATGCCATATTAATAAGTAAACTAAAATAAAAATCTACCTAACACCAGAAATAAAAAAAAAACTAAAAATAAATATTTACAAGTTTAAATACAAGCAAGTAGGCTAAAATTCTAAACCAACTCAATACGCCAAATTGTTCCACGGTAACGGTGCCATTTTTGATATCCCTCAACTTACAGGTCAATTTAGTCCAAAGCATATGTCATCAATTTATTTACCCAACTTTGGAGTCGGGGTCAATCCTCAGGGAACAATGTAAGTGACGATTAAACTAGTTTGAAACTAAAGCTACAAGTTAAATTCAAGTAAATGATAATAAAAGAAAGTAAAATAGGGATTTGAGTTTAAAAAGTAATTATTGGTCACTTTAATTTTAGTGTTCGTAATCAAGAGTTTACGGAAAAACCAGAATTATGTTCACTTGGGCTTACGGTACATGACAGATGCTAAAGGTGACTCAAGATTCTCACTGTGGTTAGGATAACAAGCTATCTTTATCAATGATATGCTCAAATGTCTCTCAACCAATTTAAGCATCAAATTTCCTAATCCTCTCACACTTAGAAAATCGCTATTCACTACCCAGATTTTACCTCAGGTTAATCAACCTTGTTACAGCACTGATTATTCGATGAAGTATTTTTGAGTACCTGTTGATAATTCACTTCCTACTGTATATGATTTCTTTTTTAAGCAAATCAAAGTAGGTGTGTCTATTATTTGCAACCAATAGACGTTTATTAAAATTTCAAAATTATCGAGAAATCCTAACACCTATTAAATCTTGAGTGTTTAGCACATCATCATGACATAACCCTTGATCCTATAATTCAGGTTAACGGAGTTTAGCCACTCATGATGCAAAGAACGAAACACATAATTGAATTTATAATTGAGAAGATTAACTTATAGAGATGAATAATAATTAGTGAATCATACATTATATCACAAAGGAAAATTCCCAAAATAGTTGTATTGTTCGAATCCAAAAAGATAGAGGAAGAAATATCAAAAAATATTCTCCAAGCCTCAAAGTATCGAACTCTATTTAGAAAAATGATGATGATGAATGAATGCCTCCTAGAAAACCCTAAAACAAAGCTTTAAGTATTTTAACCTAAATAAGGAAATAAAATTAAAGTTGCAGTTTTTTCTCAAAATAGATGACGACATCCGTGACAGCTTATCAGGAGTCTGGCGGATTATCAAGGATGTTGTCAGCTCCTCTGCACTTTTGGCTTCTGCTATCTAAGGCTTAGGACGACATTGATCCCTTATCACCAACCTGATGACTTATTATGAATGTCATCACAAAAATGTCTTCAACTTTCATTCTCTGTTTAAGGCTGACAGCATCCTTGACAGCTTATCACCAGGCTGACGACTTATCATGAACGACGTCAGCCATACTTTTCTTTTATTTTGCTTCACTTTTTATCCTTTTTTCTTCTATTATTTTTGGTTCTCCTACATCTCAACATTTACTACAAAAAATCAAAGTAAACTAATAAAAAACAACTAAAGTTTCTCAAGACCTGACAATCATTTAGAGTTAAAAGCCTCAAATATGTTAGCGTAGGCTCACACATCATAGGCATCGCCTGATTGAGCTCCAAATGTAATATAAGCATAAATAACATATGGAGTAGTAATTTAGTCTATAGGTAACTATACAAGAAAATAAACATGATGATTCTAAGAGAGAAAGAATAATAAACTCATCGTGTCCTAATAGTAATCTGATTCTAAGTGTAGTATCGTATGTCACTAGTCAATATATGAGAAAGATTGAAAAAGAGTTATATAATAGTATATAATGTCAAGAATACCTATACGATATGAATTGACAAAAAAAGAGGGATATGCGATGATACCATATATATATGTATATATCTATGCATATATGTGTGTACATATATATATATATATATATATATATATAGGACTACTCAAGGTAATGACCTAAGGTAACCAACCAAATATCTCAAAGCATCCTAACCAAGTAGCAAAACTATTGCTGGAATTATTAGAATCCATAACCATAATACTTAACCCTGAGAGACCTATCAATAATGTAATTTACCTTAAAAAGAGAAAGGTATCAGAATTATACTGACACCCTCGGGTTCTATAACATAATCAACCTTCCATGACCTAATGATAATAATGATAGTAAAGTAACTGGCTAGTTCGGACAACCAATATTTAATCAGGGTCTCATAAGCCAAGAAGGTTAAATAAACACTCAGAAGACATTAATCATAGCGTATAATATACACTCCCTATAAGGCCGATAGATATAAGCACCAAACAAGATACTAGTAATCAGTAGTGGATATAAATGAACAAGTGCAAAGTAAACCCATAGCACTATGTCTGATCTGAGAACCACAATTTGCCAAGTTATAAACCTCCTCTTACTATACAACTTGTAAAGGCAAGACCTATGATAACCTCTCTTCTCCGATATTATTGCTCACAAATGAAGGGGCTTGTAGGGGATTTGACAATATTTATGTACACTACCTGGTCAAGATGTAGGACTTACAATAATCTTTATCATCAATCAACTCTATACAATATGTGCATATTTTAAGTGCACAAACTTAAATCATGACTAAAAGAGTATAAGTTTGCAATCCATTACCCGAGATTAACTCTGGGACTAAAGATATGTAATAACACAAAAATAGGTTAAAATCTCTCTCAATTGAGGTAAATAGTAGTGGGTAAAAGAGTGGGTAAACTATGGGAACAGAATCAATATCTAATTCCAAAACATCATATTTAGTGGTAAAAGCTCATAAATCATTAAAAAGGGTATTATGATTTCCATTATAATGAATTCATTTTAAAATAGAATTGACAATAAATCCATTTTCAAAAAAATATAGTAATACTATTCTTTTGGTTGGAATAATAACACTAAGTGAGTAGGAATAGACCTAAAACATATATGCCATCAGTAGTATCCAAATAATACCATCATAAACGTCTAAGAATCTATAGACAAAAGTCTCATCCTATATAAGAATAGAATGCTCACTTGGAGTTCAATTGGTATCGCAACCACGCGCTTGGGCCAAACAATATATAACTACCATATTAGTAAGATTATAATGAAAGAGTTATTACCTAATCCACTAAGTTAAATAGTAGACCTTATACTAAGGGACCTTACTATCGAGCTATCGTTAACATGCTTATAGTCTAGAGTGATAGGAATCTACAGCCATATCAAGTATTTCATCCTAAAATTCAGGTCACTCTTCTATTCACAAACTCCCTAATTAGGCTAAGTCATAATGTATTAGTGATAGTCATATCCTATAATCCTTACCTAGCATTCAATCTACACATACACCATCTCATAGATAAAAGTAGACTGAAGCATGCCTCAATATCAAAACTTCAAGTCTTGAATCATTCATGAAGTGTTAACCTTTCTCTAAGACAATGGAACACCACCACACTATCAAATTAATAACCTACATGTCAACTAGAGTAAAAAGATATTTATATTGCATTATAGAAGATTGGTTAGAATCAGGGTCAAATATGAGCCCACGAGGCCCATAAATGGAATATATAATTAAATGAGTCACGAGGTCCCTTGAAGGATAGGTAATGTGATTTCAAAATGTGAGAAAAATAGAGCATAAATTGGGGACCAAATTAGCCCCTAACACCTAATGATTTTAAAACCTAATTTCTAAGAATTTATGATGAAAAAGGATGAAATTTGATAGGGAAAATAATGAGAAATGACCAAGGCGTGTTAGGTTAACTTACCATAGATTCAATGGATGATTCCCCACACTTCCTACACTACTCTGAAAAATTAAGGAAATGGTTGAGAAATGAATGTGAAATTTAGATGAAGATGGGGGGCTTTACCCCTCCAGGTGTCATTAAAATGGCTCAATGATTGCTTAGGTAATCACTACTTAAGCGGTGAATATATCACTGAAGCGATCCTCTACAAAAAAATTGATACTTATTTAAGTGGAACTCAACTGCTTAAGTAACCTTCTCTTAAGAGTTGAGGTCACTATATTAACGACTATATAGGACCAAGGTTGATCGCTAAAGCAATCCAGTAGTCGCTTAACCAACTCTACCGCTTAAGTATTGAGGTCATTGCTTAAGAGATATGCGGGAGCAAGTCTTGCAGCTAAAGTAATATACTAGTTTCTTAATAGAAAATGCTTAATAGACCAAAGGTCTACTTAAGTGGTTGCACCAGTTGATGCTAGATATCAAATTTTTTCTAAGTACATATAGACTCTGATCGGGTGTTCGGGATTCAATGGAACCTCGTGTGCACAAACTAACTATGCTACCATACTGAATTAGGCATTTCACAATTATTGGAACCATCAAAACTTTCATCCATGACCATTTTGACTAAACATGGGGCTTATACCTCCAGTTCCATTTTTCATGGAATCCACCCAATTGTCAAGAACAAGTACAAAAGCCTTAGGACCTTAACCATGGGTGGCCCAACCTAAAATAAATATTTTGGGGATGATGGCACTATTATAATTCTCATCCAAGGTTGTTACCTAGGATTTTTGGTTCGAGACTAATTCTATAACAATGATAACTCCAAAATAAGAAAATGAGTCTAAACCCAAATTAACTATTGGATAGCCTAACCAATAATTTTTCAAGTCAATAATTACCTACAACCACTACAAAAGCCTCAAAACATAAAAAGATGCAAAACTCAAGGAAATGACCTAGAGGGTCATAACCATATTACTAGGGATCACCCTATATCTAGTGTCTTTGCCCTTTAGGTCCATGGGTGGACAAAGTACGTATGTATATTTCATGAGGAAAGATTCTTCTTTATTTTGTAGAGATCCTAGATTTGATACTTATATGTTCTATCTTAGTTTTCTTGAGAGGTTGCATAGATTGGGCTTAGTGGATTCTAATAGAGAGGATTTCACTACCTTTTAGTCCTTTGGTCTAGCTATAGAGTGGTGGAGGACTTCGTTAGAAAGTATACTAGTTTGATCACCTTTCCTCTCATGGGATTAATTTTCTCAAGAGTTTCTAGAGGAATTTGTGCGGGGACATGAAAGGCTTGTAGACTAGAGGCCCCCTAGATTTGATAATGATGGCAAGATTCTTGGTAGAGGCCAAGATTTTTCTGGTTATGATTTAAGAGGTTAGATTATTGTGGTCAGTCCGGTTTGTCAGGCCTCCAGTAGGATCCTTCATTTTTAGTTTTCTCTTTTATAGATATCTCTAACACTATAAGAGGGATTGCCTATAGCTTAATAGAGAGATGCTACACTAGTTTCTCTAAGAGATGACCGGTCATAGTTTCTTGTTCCTTTGGATGGACTCGAGTTAGGATTTTATGGTATAGTAGCAACAAGTATGGTGTTGGTACTCTTTTAATTTTCTTTAGTACTAATTAACCATAGTTCTACATTCTCCTATGTGTTTATATATTTGGAATAAAGTCTTATTATTATTAGTAAGCAATTTTCTACCTTAATAGTGTTTCCATAGTGGTGGATCAAGTGTGTTGGTCCAATGCTGGGACTCTTATAGAGTATATTGCTAGACAAGATTTGATATTTGTGGGTAATAAGGATTTTGGTGTATTTAGGTATGATTCACTTAATGGTTATATTATGGAATAGTGGTGGATTAATTATAGGTTTTGGTATTCTTTCAAATTGGACTTATAGTGAGTAATTTGAAGGATTTTCATTTAAATGATTTTTTTTGGATAAAGGAAGATTTTGGGGCATTATTTCTTTGGCATATGTTACTTCCTTAGTGATTAACTTTGCTTGCATGGACAAACTTAAGGATATTGATCACTTATAAGTTAGACTTCAAGAACTTTAAATTCTGAGGTTTCTTGCTTTTGATTTGAAATGATAATTAATGAAAAAGTTGCCTAGTTTGTAGAATTTACTAGGTTAAAAGTAAAATGGATTAATGAAATATTTTGTTCATGGGTTTTAGTTTAGAGTATGTGTTACTATTCCATTGGTTTTGTGCTAAAGAAACACTGAATGGGAATTGAGTTAAGAAAGGTATAAGAAACTTTCATATGGTACTTTAGTGTATAAAAAAATTATATATGGGTTTGAGTTAGAAATTTAAATCCTTGACATGTGTGGTTCTTTAGTGGATATGAGGATTCTAGTTGTGACTTTCTTGAGATTTTATCTTATATGGGTTGATCATCCCTAATATGATAGATTGCATATATATATATATATATATATATATATATATATATATATATATATATATATATATTGTGAAGATGGACTCTTTGTTCTTAATATTTTGGGTTGATTGATGTTACTTGCATGTAAAGGATTGCATGGGTTATTATGATGAGTTACATGAGCTTTTGGTGCCTTTTGAGTGTTAATGTCCATTTTATATGTAATTTTATGGTGATTCTTAATTGCCTATGAAGTTTGAGCATAAGGATTTTGCTATAGTATACTGTCTTAACTATGATAATTATGACTTTTAAGGATTTGTGTGAACTTGATGTTGACTTCTGATTAAGCTGTGTTAGTTTGGGGATATAGTGTTATGTGAGTTAATAGTTAATCTATCATCATTGAAATAGGTTGGTTCAGTATATTGGGGGGGGATGGGTTGTATGGTTTCATAAGTTCCTTAGTTTTCTGTGGGTTTGACGAATTTTTATTATGTGGTGCAGTCAGTGTCTTCTGGTGTCTTGGGTAGATTTAGGTTAATCGGTGCATTTAGAACTTGTTAACATGATCGACTAGTTTTGGGGTATTAAGGAAGTTCGAAATTGAGAATTTGGCCTTATATAGCATGTTGTGACATTGTGAATCAGTTAGTTGTAGATTTTTATTTATGTAGTGAGATCAGTAATTTTATACTTATGACTACAATTTTGAGTGCTTACTTGATGTTCTTGAGGATATTTTCTATCCCTTACCTATTTTGGCTTTCCTTACTTGTATGTTCGAGGGTGAACACGTCTCTTAGTGGTGGATACAATAATGATCCTTATAGTGAAACTTAATTTTTTATTTTGACCATTTTACCCCACCTCGTAGTTGTTTTATGTCATTTATGAACTATGGGATGGTTGGCACAGCCCCGATGTGTTCAAAAGTGTTTTATATGTGATTTTAGTTTTGACAATCCCTAAAGAGATTAGTTTTACTTCTATTAATATTTTATAATTTGTGCATCGGATGGTAATTCTGGCAGTTTCATTAGATCTGAATTGTCGAATTTATTTTAGTAGCAGGGTTGGTGTCACGACCTGAGACTAACCCTAATCGTAACACAGTGCTTAAGGCTAGAAGTGACCCCTAAGCTAACCCATGAATCTGGTACCTGCTATGTGTCTGAATAAATTAATAACAAAAAATCATATGTGGAAGCTAAACTTAAGAGAATTTCTATTAAGATATAATACTAAAACAATACCTAACATGTTTGAACTTCTGATAAATCTTGAAACAATTCTGACTATCTGGAAGCATCTATAACATGAGGAGTTGATGGTACAAACCCCCAACTAACTCTTACTGATTGAAATAAATGAAGTGCTAAAAATAACTGTAAATAAATTGCGCTTGATGGATGAGAACGCACCACAACTGCTGTTGAGTGGCACTGAACTGACAAAGGGCTATCAGGGAACTGAATGTTCGAACATATGTTTTAATACAACATAGCACAAAAGAGAGTATGTGATTAGCTATTTGAATATGATGGTATGTGAGATAAGGACTAACTAAAGTACATATAGAGACTGAGTATGAATGCATGAACATGTAAAACAAATGCAACACCTAGTAAAGCATGTACTCAAATAGCTGGTAACTTGAACACATAGTCATGCAAACCTAAACTAAAATAATATTAGTACTGAACTATAACTGTGGGACCTATCATTTAACCGATATGCCCCAATTTAAGATTATTGAGGTCCAACCTATTCCCACAATTTGAAGGGTGTCAGTACCTTACCACCGGTACCAACACTTATTGTGTGGATCTACTAAACTTGTGTCCTGATGGACTAGGATGTCATTCCTCTACTGGTGGGTGACCCCTAAAAGATTGTCAGTCCTCTACTTGAGGGTGACATCTCATAACCTACGCTGGCTACATAGTTCTTGAACTTAGGGGCTATAACTAAAAGTCTTAGTCCTCTATTGGCGGGTGAACCTTCATCCCTAGGTTTGCTCGATGTTAAATCCTACTCCCAAATGAACTGATACTGGTATTGATTAAAGTTAACAGGACTCATAAATGATAATTGATGAACATGAATACGATGATAAAATAATGATTTGAATGACTTGTTCCTTGAAATTGAAAACATGTATAAACATATAGGTATTGGGTGTTCATAACCCACCAACATTGAAAATTACATTAAGTACAATAACATCATCCTAATATTGTACGAATATTCATGATTCGTAGACCCAAAACATAGTATATTTCACTAAACTAATGAAATCCATGATTATAAATATGGAAAAATGTTAAACTTATAAGGACAATATACTCACATGGTTAAATTCATAAATTTATAATCAACATGGTGTCAACTGAACATGATATCAGTGATTGAGTTTATAATGAATGTAAAAACATAATTCACATTGTGAAACACATTGTCATGGTTTGTATTCAAAACTATTAAGAAAAAGTTGAATAAATTCATACTTGACATTGAAATTTCATCAAAAGAAGAAAAGGGTTTATACTTGTAAAATAAGGGATTTATGGAACTCAATGGGTGGAAGGAACCAATTGATGAATAAGTTAGCTTGAATTCTTGAAGTAAAATTGGAATTGGGACCTTGGATGGGCGAATTCTTGGAAGAAGCTTTTGATTCTTTGTGTTCTGGAGAATAAGAGGAGATTGAGTTTTGTTAACTGATGATGAATTGGGAAAATAATTCCCCTATTGGGTTTGAATTTGTGAATTGGGTGTTTAGAAAGAGTAAAGGGACCAAAATGCGACTTTAACTACCCGACTATACAAGCCTCCGTAAGATGCAGCCCATCACGGAGGCTAAGCTCTGTGACATACTGTGCATTATGGAGACTACCCTCCATGACACGATGCATGTCACGAATACTAACCTCTATGACATGTTTCGTATCGTAGAGGGTTACTACCTCCATGGTCCAAAATAACTCCGAACCATTTCTGAAAACTCCAAAACTCTTCTGGATGACCTTTTTAACATTCCTTAACTTATTTCAACTCATAAATTAACGTTTCAGACTCGAGAAAACAAAACAAAAAATTTTCAAAATCATGGGGTGTTAAAATGACCATGTTAGTTATACTTAGTGTGAAATATTTTCTGGGGGGGACCTTTAAACATGCGACTAAAAACTGGAAGCTTTTCTAGAATCTTACTGGGTATTACAATATCTCACCCTTGGGATCATTCGTCCCTGAATGAAACTATCTGAGCTGAGATACTAAGTAGACTTTAATAATATACTGAATACTTATGAGCTAAATTATGATTTACTTTTTGAATCTGAAACATGATGCATAGAATGGACTGAATTTATGAATGAATACTATGATATAAGGGTGGTTGGATAGTTGAGATAGAAAATGAGAGAATCAATTTAAGGAAAACTATTACCTCAAGATGAATCTGAATTCATAGAAAAAAAATAGGGATACTTGGCTCGCATATCGGCTTCTACTTCCCAAGTAGCTCCCTCAATGAACTAATTCCTCCACAAATCCTTAACCAAGGAAAGCTCTTTATTTCTCAACCTATAAATCTGACAATCAAGGATTTCAACTGTGACTTCTTCGTAGGAAAGTCTATCTTTCGCACCCACACACTCTAAAAGAACGACAGAATCTTGGTCACCAATATGTTTCTTTAGAAAAGAGACATGAAACACCAGATGCACTAATGCCAATTCTACAGGCAACTCTAAATCATAAGCTACCTTCCCAAAATGGCTCAGAACCCTATATGGGCCAACATATCAGGGACTAAGCTTCCCTTTCTTATCAAACCTCTTAACCCCTTTCTTGGGAGAAATTTTCAACTAAACCAAGTCGCCAATATCAATATCAAAATCTGTTATCCTTACATCGACGTAGGATTTTTGTTGTCTCTAGGTTGTCTTCAGCATTTTTTGAATCAACTGAACTTTAATCATTACCTCAGATACTAAATCTTGCCTTATCAAAATAGCCTCAACTACTTCAAACCAACTAATATGAGATCCTAATGAATACTAGAATGATAGTTGTTGTGATAGTCAAGCTCAATTAAAGGTAAGTGGTCATCCCAACTACCCTTGAAATCAATAATACAAGACCTCAACATGTCCTCTAATGTATGAATGGTCCGCTCTACCTGACCATCTGTCTGAGGATGAAAAGGTTTACTAAGATGCATTTGGGTACCAAGATACTTCTGAAAAGTGTTCTAAAAGTAAGAGGTAAATTAGGTACCTCTATTTGAAATGATGGTCAATGGAACCACATGCAACTTTACTAATTCCCTAAGATAGAGTCTAGCATAATCCTCAGCTATCTATGAAGTATGAACTGGCAAGATATGGGTTGACTTGGTCATTCTATCCACAATGACCCAAATTGAATCATGTTGAAGACGTGTTTGAGGTAGTCCTATAACAAAATCCATGATCATCACCTCCTACTTCCAAGAGGGGATGATAAACTACTGAAGCATACCATTAGTCCTTTAGTGATCAACTTTAACCTACTGATAATTTGAATACTTAGCCACCAATTCCGCAATATCTTTATTCATACCATTCTACTAATAGACTTCTCACAAATCATGATACATCTTAGTGGCTCCTGGGTGAATAGAATATCACGCACCAAGTGCCTCCGCTAATATAATCTTCCTCAAATCATCCAAACTTAAAACATATAACCTACCCTGACATCAAAGCACACTATCACCCCTTTGGGTGAAAACCTCAACTTTCTAATCTCGAACTGTCTTTTTATACTTGTCCAAAACAGGATTTCTTTCTTTCTTTAATTTAACTTCAGCCACCAATGAAGATTATTAACCCATTTACTATCTTTGGCCAAAACAACCAACCAAACATCTAATCTAGCAAGATGATGAACCTCACAGACTAATGATGTGCCATAGAAATATAGCATTTTCAACACTTGAAAAGTGAAAAATATGAAAGTTTCTAAGTTTATTTTGTTAGATATGATGTTTTTTGGGTATGTTTTGCAGGAAATAATTTATGAATGCTAAGTTCATGAAAAAGTTATTTTTAGCTACATTTTGGAACAATTATGGATGTTCGAGACACTTTCTAGCTTGAACGTGGTCAAAGCATGTTCAAGAATCAAAGAAGAGCTAAAAATATGACTCCCTACACCTACTAAGTCAACCTATAGAGTGTAAGTAGGACCTATGGACTACAGGTACGCTAAGCAAGTGCTATATGTCAAAAATCTTGAGATCTAAACTTGTAAGAATTTTTCACCCATAACCTTCTCATTGTACATTTGCCTAGGGTCAGGACCCCAGGTACTACTTATGCTCGGGGTCTAAGCACAGGTACTGATCACATGAGGTCCCTGACCTGGTTTTTACCTATTTTGTTCAGTCTTTTGATTTAGGGTTTCCTATTGTACTATAAATACCCTTTATGAGTTTTTTAGTAGGAGTTACACATTTTTTATACTCACAAATATATTTTAATTCCAAGATCCAAGTTTGATCTTGGGATTCACTTGTGTTGAATTCAGATGATTAATTCAATTACAATTGTGGGTTTTTATACTTCTTGTCATTGTGATTTCATCTATGCTTTCAATCATTAATGTTATTGATTTCTTCACAAGAATGAGCAACTAAAACCTATAGCTAGAGTTGTGGAAACCCTAATAGATTGATAAAGTAAGGGAAGTGCGATTGTTGAATTGAACCATACCCATGCATGTATTGATTTATCTTTGTTATAATAGTTTTCTTAATCAGTGCACACATTAGGATCCTGCCGAGATATTTTTGCTTAGTCTAAAAGAGGAGTAGTGACTAGGAAAAGTTGAAGATAATAGTAAGTTGGAGTATAACTGTTGATCCACGTTTCTAGTTTCTATCTTAGAAAAATGGTTAGGTTTCATCTAATAACTAGAGATGAAAAGATAATAGTTAACACGGATCAACATAATGGTTAGTAAGGTGACATCCTGAGACTCAAAATGTAAAGGGTGAAATCCTTTTGCTTATCCAAAATATTATAGAAGGTACATAACTTACCGATTCTGCATATAAGGTATTAGGTTGTTTCAACAAAGCACGATAATTCTACGGAGTTGAGAAGTCTAGGGGAACACAAACCTAGTGTTCAACTACACTAATTAATACCAAAGTTAATATAGTTACTTGCTCAAGATTACAATATCAAAACCTCCCATTTACTTTTCTTGTTCTGTCCATTGACTATAACTGCTGAGATTTGCAATTCCATGTATTCCCTTGGGATTCAACCCCAACTTTTTTTGGATTACTATATTTTGAAAAAGGTTGCATCAACATCTAAGAGGAGGATTTTCTTAAACATCATCAAATTTTTGGCACCATTTCTAGGGAACATGGTATTGATTTATGATTTTAAGTTGTTGCAGTTTTTGGGTTTTTTTCTTATTTCTGTTTATTGTTGGCTATACGCCAGTCTATGCCTAGCATATAGAGTAGAGGCAATCCCTTACTCCCAGTATATCCAAATGTAGAAAGGATCCTATAAACACCTAATAGTTTGTCTGAGCAGAAAAGAGATGAACCTTGTAAAGAGGTTTAAGATATTGTACCTCCCTCTCTTCTTGAAGGAGTATAGGATAGTATTGATCATCAAATTGGTGAGTTGTTAGCTCAAACTAAGGCCGAGAAGAGGGCAATAGAAGAAGCTCTGTACAGATTTCACCCTTACACACTTTTCCACCTAATGATGATGATGAAGAGGATACTGAGTCTATGTCTACTCCACAGGTTCTTGCTTATGACCTCTAGTCTGAGTAGCGGTCCCAAGATTCATCTAATAAGGAGCCATCCATAGTGCCCTAATCTGAGGATGGTGTCGCTATTCAGGTTTAGTAGTCAGGGGTACCCTAGTTTGAGGAGGGTATAGAATAGACTTCCTATGATGCATTAGTACAACAGAGTTCCACTCCTGCACATGCCTCAAATGCACCTCCCAAGGAGGGACATCATAGGTGGTGTGTGAAAGGAATGCGGGAGATATATGATATCGATAATCAGGGCTAGATCGAGTACTAAGTTATAAACAACACTTGATAAATATCAGATAGAGTGAATAACTAGGCCACTTGGTTCCTATAGTTCGACTATGGTAAGGGAACTTTTGCATCCTATAGAGCTACGATGGTTATTCTCTTACACATACATCCAGGCCTGGTTAGAATTGGGAGGTAGCCAGAGCTTGATCATACACTAGTTAGCGAGGTTAGAGTTGACATTTCAATGGAGAATATCCATAGAGTTATCTTCAAACTAGATTACATCACTCCTTCACCTACAGCTAAGTATGACCATAAAATAAGGGTAATACATGATCGACATATTATGTAGGAGTCTAAGTGCTAAAGAGAGAAGGTTTAGATGATCAATAAGCGCCAATTGACATTTCAGGACAAGTTTTGGTGGTTGCTGATTTAAAGCTGACTGTTACCCACTTCTTTGAATAATAAATTTATGTATGAGGGAGAAGCATTATTAGCTTGTATGATGGTCAGTTATGCCATTGATTTTGCTGCCATCCTTAGGTTTGATTTACAAGATAGAGTATTTGGGGAGTTTAATAATCATCAATTACCTTGCATGATTTAGAGGATGTGTGATAAAACTAATGTGCCTGAGATCCCATGAGTAGACGAGAGGGTACTTACAATGGCAACTGTATAGACAAAGACTATGAAAGATCTAGCACATCCAGAAACTTCTAGGAGATCGAGATAACAAGCAGCAGTACCACAAGCCTAGACAAAGGGCCCAACAGTTTCCACCGAGCCTGATAAAGCATATCAAGGTGATAAGGATATTAGTATTGACATGGATATTGGGGAGCATATAGAGGCTCCAGACTTTAGTACATATGGCAAAGGGACACCAGCTACGTCTTATTCAGCTTTGGTTTTGGGCTCAGAGCCGGTGGGTATACTTTCAGAGCATACTCTTCCATCCACTATAGCTCCTACTTTAGGTATAATCACTATATCTAACAAGTTTTTGTAGAGGTTAGTTGATAAATAGAGGGATACCAATGATAGAGTGAGGCTTGTTGAGACTAAGATGGATACCCTCTACGAGTAGATAAAATTAGGGGTTATGACTAGATTTGTGTAGGAAGAGGCCTGATGGGAGGCTTCACTGAGTACTGCACTTTTCAAGCTATGTATGCTGACTTCTAGACACAGCTCAATGAGTTTGAGAGATATGTTATATCCCAAAGCACATAGACAGCTTCATCAAATCTAGCCTAGATGAGGGACGAGTAGAGATACACTCTTTCAAAGAGAGTTGTGTAGTAGTCACTCCCATAGTTATACCCCAGGTGGTCAAAATATCATATCCATGCACACCGAGATAGTTTGATTTCTTTGTGAAGGAGAAAAAGTAGGTCCCAATAGTTGGGACCAAGAGAGGTCATATAGACGACTTGCAGGACCCTGATCTTCTATAAGAATAGGCTGTTAAAAAGACCATTCTTGATTTATGGAGTATGTATTCATTGATAGGTAGAGTCATGCATTTATAGCAGTGGGTGTATCATCTAGTAGTGCACCGCCACCACCACCACCTCCGTTATATAATATTCCCCAGTCTGGGGATGCTAAGGATTTGGGCTCTTAGTGCATCCCAAGTAGGTTCTCACTTCCCTATTTTTTTACTTTGTTTTAGCGTGTTGAGAACAATGTGAAGTTTTTAGTTGAGGGTGGGCATACCTTTCTGCTATAGGTTTTTGTTGGCGTGCTTATTTTCCTGTCAGCTATGGTATGGTTATAGAACCGGCATGTCTAGGATAATTTTCTGTCGTATTATGTTTTTCTTTGTATTGTGTTTTGTTTTTCTGTAATTAGGAAATTTGTAAGTATTTAGGGGAAGTAGTCATGTTTTGAATTATTTTTTATACCCTCCAAAATTTTGTGTGTTAGAACTATGTGAATGTATATATGTGTGAACATTGCACATCATGTTATAGCATTAGAATTAGGGATATGATAATCACTCGCTAACAATTGTACAAACTGGATAGTTATTAGTTTGTAATATTGACTCTGTGCCACGTGTGTGTGAGATGCTACCGAGTTCCCTTTGTTTGTTGAATTCAGAACTTGCTTGGTTATTCTTGCCTATGTTGAAGGATAGTTGGTTAGGAAAGGATCATATGTCATTTTTTAGTTTCAATCTACTTTTAGATAAATGACCTTCAATGTGTTAATTGTATCCTTGGATCCCTGTTTTGAGCCTGGTAGCCTATTTTTCTTATTTCACCATCCACATTCCCATTTATATTACAATGAACCTGTTTTGGCCCTTGTCCTCTTTGGACTTTGTGCACCTCAATTCTAGAAAAATACCAAAGTTGAGGGTGGCTATCATAGGGGTGTGTATCGTATAATGGTTATGAAAGAAAGGTAAAGTAAGAGAAAAAGGTAGCGGGGTTGGGTGTGATAGAAAAAGAAAAGAAAAAAAGAGAAGAAAATTTCTAAAAAAGATAAAAAGAAAGAATAAAAGACCACATATAACTTGAATGTGCAATAAAGAATAAAAAGGGAGAAATAAGGGTGGAATAAAAGAAAATTGTCTATTAAGTGAGACCCCAAGGTTAGTATAGTGCCAAGGAGGATAAGTCACTTGATATGTCTATATGTTCCATACTAGCCCCCAAGCCTACATTACAAGCCGATAAAAGTCCTATAGTGATCCTAACTTGACTATCTAAATGCTAAGGTAATGAAAATAAGGAAAAGCCTATGGTATTTGACATGCATTGCGTGGAAATTCTTTCTGAGTGTGAGTATCTCGTGACCGTCCCTTCATTGACATGCATTATTTCAAATGAGTGAGTGGGACATCTTTGTTGTGAGGGCACTTGAAGTCATATTTTTTGCTATTTTCTTATTTCAGGTAGTGTAACTTCTATATATGAGTGGTTGTTTGTTATTAATGCAATTGTCATACCTTGATCCCATTGTGTTACATTTTTGTACTTCATGTTCATATATAGTTGTTTTGAAAAGTGAGATTTAAGGGGATTTGTGCTCTAAGTTGTAAGTGTTGACTGACTGCCTTGAATAACATAGACTCTCCTAGTTAAGCATCATTTTTTATTTTGTTGTGTTTCATTTTTGGAGGACACACAAGCATTCTAAGTTGAGGGTGTTGATGTGCAATAGAAATATAGCACTTTTGATGCTTAAAACAAGGAAATTATGCAAGTTTCAGAGGTTATTTTGGTAGATATGATGCTTTTTGGGTATGTTTTGAAGAAAATCATGTTGTGGATGCTAAGTTCATGAAAAAGGTTTTAAAGAAAGGTGTTTTGGCTACTTTTTGGAGCAATTATAAAAGTTCGGGACACTTTCCAGCGTGATTGTTATCAAAGCATGATCGAGAATCGAAGAAGAGCTGAAAGTATGACTCCCCGCACCTTCTATGATACGATCTGCACTGAGGACTTGTCGTAATAGGCATCCAAAGTCCAACCAGGATATGGGACGACCGCCGATACCCAACCCAACCGCCAAACGAATACCCTAAGTCGGATGAATTCCGAACATATAATAAGATAGCATATTTGTACCAATCTAGACTCTGGAATAGGTCCATAACCGTGACCAACCCAAGCAAGTCCAACCATCCAATACCCAACCAATAACTATACAAAAACCAAAATATTACAAAGTATGAGTCCATGACATAGGAGGATGAAACAATTATAAATATAGCCTACCTATATCATCCATAATACCAATGCTAAAACTAAGGCTGACACTACTACCGACACCACCCATACCAACCAATAGTAGTCCCATAAAGACTCTAACCAAAAGTAAAATAATATCCGGTCGGAGCATGCCCCCGACCATAGCCAAAACCATTATCTATGTAACGATAAAAGTATGTAAAAATATCTGTGACATGAAATGGAGACTTTAGAAATATGAAAGATCGATCCTGAATCCAATCACTAAGCAAGAGGAGTAGAATGGCGGATTCTTGATCGCATGGAGATATAGCCGCCCGAATATGGGTTAATGGAGAAACGCTAGAAAGTACTCAGGATAAGGATAAAATAATGAAAACCTTTAAAACCAAGTAAACCAGCCATATGCATTCACAACCATACATACATATATATTACCATGCATGGAAAGGGAACTAAGTTTAGCACACCTTTAAAACCATTAACCTCGGTATATGTAACTTAACTGTCCTAGAACCATCACGTGCTATATGGGTCCAGTGTAACCCCCTGAAAGAGCCCCAATAAGTGTAGCCACACAAACCAGAGATACCATAGGAGTAGGGAACTCCCGAGTACACTTTGTTCTCCATGATACATATGTATAAGTGTACTTAGGTGATTCCCATGTATCCCATAAGTATCATATACGGTCGCCATGAACAATCCTCATGTCGTCAAACATGAATTTCTAGTGTCTGTCCATAGGACTCACACTTTCATGGTTAACTATCACACCCCGTCATTACTGCCCAATTAAAACCATTACCACAAAACCAAACCATCATTCCATTTATTATTAACAAAGGCTATAAGTAGTGGTATTGTCATACCAACTATATCTTGCAAGCAATGTCTTTAGCCAATCTTTTTAAAGAGGACGAGATTCTCATGTACCCATTGATTACATAATTAAGTTGAATTGGGGGAGTCTCATGTACCCCACAAGATGTTTATTAGCAAGTTTTCCTGGGGGATTCCCTTGTACCCCACAAGGTATTCACTTAGAGCAACCATAATCAGCAAGACCTTAACATTTAACCATTCCAAACCATTTATACGATTTAGGGTTCCATTACAAAGTTATACCATGCAATAGTTTAATAAAAGTCCAACAACTTAACACAAAACATTCTCATAGGAATTTTATCAAACATGTTAGGTGTATAGTGTTTCCAAAGCAAAAATCACGTACCAATTGACCATTACTATGCAACCGAATTTTCAAACCACCATAATAATATGAAAACCATACGTAAAAGACATAGGAAAACCATAACCAATCATTGTAATCAAAACCCCCAACATACAATTTAAAACCTAAAACCATACAACAATAATGCAAATAAATAATTCATAAAACATGTCTTTAGTTGGAACTAACAATGAGGGAGGAGTAACATGCCTTAAATTGAGAAGAATATGAGAAGAAATCACTCTTTTGAGCCTCAATTGACTACCTTGAAGGAAACAATAACTTTCCTTAATCCATGAGCCTTTGAGTGTGTTTTAAGATAGTTTGAGTGATTGCAAATAGGTTAAATAATGTCCCAAGAGTGATATAAGTCATGCGGCCTTAAAGGGCTAAGAGGGGAAATGTCTAAATTACCCCTAACTCAAATTGCATAAAATTACCGCAGGAAAGTACAACTCCACCATACTATTTGAACCCTATCATACAAGCGGTACCACCACTCGTACCCTAGGCATCCCTTGGACCCCTAAAATTGACCAACATATGACTACCAGGCTCATATTGTACCCAAGAATAAGACAAGTACCCTTAACCCATACCTTAGGAATAATCAAGAGGGGTTGACACTGTCCAACATACAAGTTGGATTATACCACTCGTACCCTATCTCAAGACTCATGGTGAGCCACATGTACTTAGATCCAAGTTAAGTTACTAAGTTTCATATTAAGTCAAGGAAAACCCAAACCTATGACCCATCGCCCACAATATGACTAGTACCTACCCAAGTGGTACCCATTCCAGAAACTCAACCACCCAATACTGGACAACGTATGAATGGGTCACCTTACCCGTAGCCTCACCATACGACTAGTATAGTGAGTCGTATGATTTACAGAAAGTCTAAAACCCAGGAAATTTCTAAGCACCAAAAACCAGGGTGTTTCAGGCTCCCCCACTAGGATCATTCATCCCATAATAACGAAAAAGGTAGTACAAGCATGGATTATACAAAACAAAAACATTCCAACCTTTGACTGAGTTAGAAAACAAATATGTGATCAAGAACACATACCTTCTGCATAAATATCTGGAGCAGAAAACAAATGCGGATACTTAGACTTCATGACCTATTTCACTTCCTAAGTAGCTTCTTCCACCTTGTGGTTCTGCCATAGAACTTTAACGGAAGCTACATCCTTGGTCTGCAATCGATGAACCTATCAATTCAAGATCTAAATCGAGATCTCTTTATAAGACAGAGAATCCAATATACCTAATCCTTCCAAAGGAACAACCTATAAAGGATCACCTATAAACTTTCTCGACATAGAGACATGGAATACCAAATGAATGGAGATCAAAATCATTACCAACCCTCTGCAAAACTACATAAGGACCGAAATACTAGGGACTGAGCTTACCCTTTTCCCAAACCACATTACTCTCTTCATTGAAAACATCTTTAGGAACACCCTATTACCAAAACCAAACTACAAGTCCCTACGCCTTACATTCGTATAGGACTTTTGGCAACTTTGGGCAGCCTTAAACCTAACTTGAATTACTTTTACCTTCTCTATAGCTTTATAAAACAAACTCGGTCCAAACATATCCACCTCACTAATCTCAAATCATCCGATAGGAGATCTACACCTCCTACTATACATTACCTCAAAAGGGGCCATTCCAATGCTAGAATAATAACTATTATTGTAAGCAAACTCTACAAGAGGTGAATACTCAACGCAATTACCACCATAATAAATCACGCATGCATGAAGCATATCATCCAATATTTTAATATCCCTCTCTACTTGCCCATCCATCTATGGGTGAAAAGCAGTACTCAGAGTAACCTTAGTACCTAACCTCTTCTAAAATTACCAAAAAAGTGAGATGAAAACTGCATACCATAATAAAAACTGGTACCTGATCAAGCTTCACAAACTCCTGAAGATACAACCTCGCATAATCCTTAGCTAAAAAGTTAGTCCTCACTGGTAATAAGTGAGCTAACTTTGTCATCCTTTGCAAAATGACCCAAACCAAATCAAATTAGTTTCGTGACCGAGGGAGTGCAGTAAAGAAATCCATATTGATCACTTCTCACTTCCATTCTGGCAATTCAATTTTATGATATAAGCCTCCAGGTCTCATGTGCTAAACTTTTACTTGTTCATACACTAAACACTTTGCCATAAAATCAGCCACATCCTTCTTCATATCATTCAACCAATACATCTTCTTGAGATCATGATACATTTTCATCTAACCGAGATGAACAATATGAAGTGCCTCAGCGAATACCCTTTCTCAAAAAACATCAATGTCAAGAACATATAACCTACCTTAGTACCACAAGGTACCATCACCATTGATCTCAAATACCATTACCTTTTGCCCACCTACATCCTCTTTGACTTTCATTAAGACAGGATCTTATATTTGCTTCTCCTTGATGTTAGCGCCATGAGACAACTGCACCACTTCCTATACCAACAGAACGCTATCCTCGAAGTCTAAGAGACAAACTCAAAGCTTATCCCAGTGGTTAATGTCCTTCACCAACTCCTGCTTCTTATTTTCCACACAAGCTAAACTCCCCATGAACAACCTGCTATGAGCATCAGCAACCACATTAGCTTTACCTGGGCGGAAGTGAAGACTCATTTCATAATCTTTGAGAAGCTCAAGTCATTACCTTTGCTGAGATTAAGCACTTTCTGAGTGAACACATATTGCATACTTTTATGATCCGAGAAGATGTCCATATGCACACCATACAAATAGTGCCACCATAATTTCAATGCAAACACCATCGCTAAAAGCTCCAAATTATGAGTAGGATAATTCCTATCATACACCTTCAACTACCTAGAAGCATAGAAAAATCTCCTTCCTATACTACATCAAAACACAACTAACTATAACTTGGGATACATCACAGTAAACCCAAAACCCCTCATTGCCTTCAGGCAAGGTCAAAACGTGAGTCAAAGTTACCTTATCCTTCAACTTCTCAAAACTACCCTCATAATCATTCGACCAAGAAAAATTTACCTTCTTTTGAGTCAACTTGGTCAATAAGGTAGCTGTAATCAAAAAATATTCCACAACTCTCCTATAGTAGCCAGCCAAACCCAAGAAGCTCTTAGTATCGATCGGAGTCATGGGTCTAGGCCACTTCTTATCCACTGCCACCTTTTGTGGATCCATCATGATCCTCTCAGTAGAAATAATATAACACAAAAAAGTAATAGTGTTCAACTAAAATTCACATTTTGAGAATTTAGTATACAATTGCTGTATTTTTAAGGTCTTCAACACCACATAGTGGAGATAGGCATGATCCACCTCACTCTTAAACTAAACTAAGATGTCATTAATGAACACAATGACAAAATGATCCAGCAACTGAGGGAAGACCCTATTCATCAAATCCATGAATGTCATCAGGGCATTAGTCAAACCAAATAACATTCTAAGAACTCAAAGTTCACATACCGAGTATAGAAAGCTATCTTAGGCATATCCATCTCCCTAATCTTAAGTTGATGATACCCAGACCGGAGATCTATCTTATAAAAGAATTTGGCACCTTGTAACTGATCAAACAAGTTATTTATCATTGGAAGAGGATACTTGTTCTTAACTGTCACCGTATTCAACTGTCGGTAATCAATACATACCTCAAGGGAACCATCTTTCTTATGCATGAATAATACCGGTACACCGTACAAGGATACACTAGGATGGATAAAACCCTTATCCAAAAGATCTTTATATTGCTCCTTGAGTTTCCTCAACTCAGTTGGTGCCATTTTATAAGAAGGGATAGCTATTGAATGAGTGTCTAGAACTAAATCAATAATCAGAGGAACATCAAGAAGATCATCCAAAAATACCTCACGAAACTCATTTATCACCAAAAGCAAATACAATGAAGGACCTTCAGAATTAGAGTCTTTAACCCGAACCAAATGATAGAGACACCATTTAGAGATTAACCTCTAGCTCTAAGATATGACATAAACTTTCCTTTAGAAGCTAGGTAACAACCCTCCCATTAAATAATCAGTTCACCAGGGAACATAAAGACAACCTTACGAATCTAGCAATCTAAGGATACATAGCATAAGGATAACCAATCAATTCTCAAAATGAAATCAAGATCCTTCATATCTATTTTGAACAAATTCACCAATGTCTTTGTACTACCAACAGATACTGCACCCCCCTTATAGACTTTTTTAACAACCAAAGAGTCACCTACCGAGGTAGAAATAGAAAAAGGATCCAAAAAATAGGGTCACATAAGAGAGAATGGACCCCGAATCAAGTAAATAATACACATCATGATAAAAAAGTTGTAATATACCAGTGACGATATCAGGTGAAGCCTTATACTCCTGTCGGATAGCAAGTGAATATAACCTATTCTAAACTGTGTTGGTAACAGAAGAAGAAACAAATGCAGAAGCAGTACCCTCCACTTATCACAGAAACCCCAACCCAACTAACCACAGAACCTACAAGGAAGACATAATAAAGCTAACTAAGCCCCACTAGCCTGAGATTAGGCACCCTATGCCCTTAAGTTCTATCCACTCTGCTGATGTCTGTCACTCGATTGCTTCAGGTAGGGAAAACTAGTTGTAGAGAAAGGACTATAACTCCCCCACTACTTCTTTGGTAATTTAACATTATCTCGTCCACTTTGTTATTGTCCACCTTGCTCAGAGAACCTAAACTTGTTACCTTGCCTTTTATCTATCTCAGCCAGCTTTATTTTTTCCTCATCCACCTATTGCATATGAATAACTAACCTAGAGATATCTATGTACTTGATCAGCAATGCAATCTTGCTTTAAAAGATCAACTAACGAGACAGTTCTAAAGTGAACTTTCTTATTATGGCCCTCATATCAAACACTAAACTCAAAATATACCTAGACAACTGGTGAAATTTAAAGGCATACTCCTTGACTAACATATTTTTCTATTTTAGATTAACAAATTCCTCCACCTTTGCTTTCCTCAACTTCTAAGGAAAGAAGTAGAACATAAGAGCATTAGAAAAAGTGTTCCACAGAGATGACTCATCAATATCACCCGTTGCCTAATCCCATTCCTTGTACTATTAGTATGTCATATCCTTATCTGATAGGTAGAAAAATTTACCTTGTCCACATTTGTGACCTACATGACCCTAAAGATCTTTTTCATCTCAGCCAGAAAACCTTAAGGATCCTCATTCACCTAAATACCAGTAAAAGTTAAAGGATTCAACCTCATGACTGGACAAATCTTATAGCCTCAGAAGATGCAATACCCATACACCATACTCAACCTGAGAAGATACCAACTTAGGAACCACATGAATCGACTAACAAAACTTAGTAATCGTTATGTCTTCCTGACAATCACTAGAAAGAACTGGTAGAACTCTAAAAATATTAGGGATTGGAACCCTAGACTAAGTATGGATACTATGAGAAGAGTGTGTCCCATCAACATTATCCCCAGTTGGGATAGAAAAGTTTTAGTGAACTTTAGATCGTTGAGGCATGATCTGAAAGGTGAGCAAACAGGAATTAGAGAAGATTTCAAGACTTAGACTACAAACTTGAAAAGAGAACACAAAGAAGTGAAATATTCCTAAATTCCTTGTAGCCTCTCCCTTATGAGTGTGGCATACTATACACCCTTAAAAGAGACTCTAATCGACATGGCTTTATGGACTCCCAATCAACTATGAACTGAAAACTTTGACACCAACTTGACACAACCCATATTGGGGCTTTGTTATAATAGGCATCCCAAGTCCAATAAGTACTAGGGACCACCCCCAATACCTAACCCAACCACAAAATCCATACCCTAAGTCGAATGAATTCCAAACCTATAACATGACCGAGTTTTGTACCAATCCAAACTCTAGGATAGGTCCATAATCGTGACCAACCTAAGTAAGTCTATAACATAAGAGGATGGAACAATTACAGTAAACCGATATCATCCCAAATACCAATGCTAATACTAAGGCCTACACCACTACCGACACCTCCCATGCTAACCTATAGTAGTCCTATAAAGCCACTAACTGAATATAAAACAATATTCAATCGAGACATGCACCCTAGCACAGCCAAAATCATAGTCTATATAAAGACCAAAGTATGTAAAAATATATGTGACATGAAATAGAGAATTCCAAAATATGGAAGCTCAACACTTTAGTCTAACTAAGCTGATCTTGAATCCGATCCAAAGCAAGAAGAGTTAATTCCTATATCGCGTAGGGATACAGCTTCCCGAAGATGGGTTAGTAAGTGATGCTACCAAGTACTTAAGATAAGGATAAAATCATGCCAACCTTATAAACCAAGTAAGCCAACTATATGCATTCATACCATACATACATATATATAACCATGTAGGGAAAGGAAATTGGGTTTAGCATTCTTTTACAATTATTAACCTGGGTATGTGTATCTTAACCATCCCAAAACTACCCATGAGTTATGTGGGTCTAGTGTAACCTTCTGAACGGGCTTCATACGTGTAGGTGCATGAACCTAGGATACCATAGTAGTAGGGGATTCCCAAGTACCCTTCGTTCTCCATGATACATATGTACAAATTTACTTAGGGGATTCCCGTTTACCTCATAAGTATCATATATCATTGCTATAACCAATCCTCATATTTGCAAATATGAGTTTCCAGTGTCCATCCATTGGAATCACACATTCTCTATTAGCTATCACACCTCACCATTATTGCCCTATTAAAATCATTACGACATAACCAAAACATTATTGTATTTATTATTAACCATGTCTATAAGTGGTGGTATCGGCATAGCAACTATAGCTTGGATGAAATGTCCTTAGCCAACCTTTTTAAAGAAAAGAAGATTCACATGTACCTATAGATTACATTACTAATTTAACTTGGGAGAGTCCTATGTACCCAATAATATGTTCATTAGCAATTATTATTGGGGAATTTCCTTGTACCCCATAAGGTTTTCAATTAGACCAACTGATGTTGGGTGAATTGATGCATTTTAACATTACTATTCTAGCCTTTTTACCCTTGTTTTAAGGATAATTCATGTGCTTAATGTGTTATACTTATATAAATGTACATCTAAGTATCCAAGTATGTGTTTAAAATGTTTAATTGTGTTTTCACATGAGTTTTGATTCAATTTGAGCATTTAGAGTTCAACCGAGAGAACTAGCGTTACTAACTTCAACCAGGTATTTGTCTAGTCTATCATGTTGGGTTCTAATATGTTTAATAAGTTCCTCAGATTGTTATTATGTTTTAAAATGTGAATCAAATTGGTTATAATGTTAAGGGGTCAATTGGATCAAGACAAGAGTCGAAACAATGAGTTAAAGATCAAAGTGAAATTAGCCTATGCTTAGCTCATGTTTCTAGTTCACCGTTGAGGATGTTGTGTTGTTTCGAGCTCTAAATTATTGTGTTTAATGCTATAGTATTCTTGGTGAATGTATTATTATTATATATGAAGAATAAAAAATCTTCAAATTAAGTGTAAACAACTCAAAAAGGCTTGTAATGGCTCAATGGAAGCACAATACACAAAGTGATGCAATTTGGACCCCTGAAATGTATGGGACGTGTATGGTCTGTAGGAGTGGAAAATGGATGAGTGGGAAACAGAAATATATTCAGAAGAGGGCTAAAATACTGACCCATTGGCATGTATGGGTCCTAATAGAGTTTAAGGAAGCGCCGAGATGCACAGAATTAGGATGAGATTTTTGATTTTGACAGATTTTTTGACAATTGTGATTTGGCTCAACACTGTGAAGCGGTGATGCCCAAAATTAAGATACTTCTTCCCAGATGAAATAAAATAGTGTGGAAACCCAATCCAAGTTGGTTTATGACTTGTATACTGATGTTTCGACTTTTGATGGAACATTTTACATCTATTTAAAAGGATAATTATATGTTTTCAAGAAACTAATGTTGTGTTAAGTACTGGATTTTAGTGTTTCAGGGTAAGGAGTTAGCTAAAGGAGAAAACAAGAAAAAATAATAGAAAAAGGTCACTGAAGGTAAAACTAACGGACCATCAGCCATGCGACGGACCGTCGGGGTAACCATCAAAGCTAAATAGAATGAATCGAGTGAAGAACTCATCTGAAGGTCTAAATAGCAAACCGTCAAACTTCCGAAACAGCTCCAACTTGTCCATCAAGCTTAACCAAAACATAGGATTTCAGAAGATCAAGTGACGATCCATGCGATGGACCACTGGGCGAGCGACGGGCTGCCAACATGAGCGTCATCCCTTAACAGAACCTAACTTCCTGGGACATTCAATAATGGTCCAATAGACGGACCATCAGGCTTTTGACTGGCCGTCAGTTCGACCGTCAACTTGGACACGACTTTGTTGAGCTCAAATTTTAAATCCTCTACACCTGGGAACATATAAATACTCAGTTTAGGTTTTATTTTAGGTATCTTTTATCCTATTTTCAACATTGAAAAACTTATTGTAACGTAGTTTTCTCTGAGTATCAAGTTAGAATTGTGGATTTAAACATTTCATGCATATTTTTTTCTAAAGATTCAGGAACAAATCTTGTGATTTTTGTAAGTATTTTCTGAACTTATTTTTGAAAAATACAATGACAACTTCTTCTTCTTCTTTGGAAATGTGTGGATAAGCTCCCATAACTAGGGTTATGGGAGACTAGATGTGAAAAACTAATTGGGGTTGTGAAAATATTTGATTTCCATGGTTAACTAAAGTTATATAAACCCTTCTTCATAATAATAACCTTTCTTGGTTGCAAACTTGAAGGTTAAGCCCAAGAACATCACTTATTCGAATAGAAAAGTGTTTGTTGGGAAACGAAGAGGTTTACATAGGATCTAAAGGCTTTAACCTTTGGGTCAAGGGGTGATTCCTTAACGGGATCAACCAATATGAGAGAATAATTGAATAAATTAATGTATCTATAAGTTTGAGAGAATTGAAGGATAATCTACTCATTTATGTTGAGAAACAAATGGGTAAATTATAGGATTCGATAACTCTTGCAATTGAAGCGATTAATTAGAAAGACAAAATAATTCACAACCCTAGCTGCTTAAACATCTTGGTAACCATAACTCTAGTTTGTGCATTCTCATTGAATTAGCATTTGCAATAAGAATCACTATCTGGAACACTTTCTATTACAAATAAAGAGATAAAATTTGCAAACCCAAACCCCCCTTTAACTCAAAACGTTTGATCAACAGTCTAGTAACAACCACAATACTTAGTGAATGTAGTATTCCTTGTGGTATTCAACCTCAACCTAGTTGGATTATATATTTAACAATTCCCACTTACTCTCTCATAAGAGAGGTGTAATTTGGGCGTATCAAATTTTGGTATCGTTGTCAGGAAATATAGTTGTCAATTAAGTTTGTGATTATTAATTGACCTTTGGTAAAGTTTCCCAAATTTAACTTTTATTTATTATTTTTGGTTCATTACAGGTTCATTGTTGTTTATGTCACGCACCAAAAGTTCAGGAAAACTACTATTACCCTTTAATCCCGAACCACATCTAATTTGCAGAATGAAGAACAATAAGAAGCTAAGAGACTAGCCAACTTGGCTTGAGCACAGGTTAATCGGCAAAATAATGGGCAACCAGCTCCTGATCCTAATCCTGATGATGAGGATTTGGGAGATGATGATTTGATTAACCCAGCAAATAAGAGGCATGTGGAGAATGCAACGGTAGCTACCAACAAAAATCAGGTAGCTAGAGGGAGAGCGAACCATCAACCTATTATGAAATTTGATCTTGATGAAAAGGATGACGACTTGGATAATGCTAGTGCTATAGGAATGATTATTCCACCTCCACTAGTACCTGGGGTTAATTTCAACATAACCAGCACCATGATACAGCTGCTTAATCTTAAGGGGTTGTTTGGATAACTTATAGGAGATGACCCAAATATGCATTTGGTGAATTTTATCAACATTCGCAAGTCATTTGATAACCCTGGTGTTAGTCAAAATGCCATTCGTCTTTTGTTGTTCCCATTTCTGTCTGGGGAGACCCAACAATGTGATTGAATGAGTTGGAACCTAATTCTATAACAAACTGGAGGCAATTAAAAGGAGCTTTCCTAGAAAGGTTCTTTCTACCCTCCAGGATGATACAGTTGAGGGATAAAATCAGCAACTTCAGACAATTACCAAATAAGGCATGCATAAAACTTGGATGTGATTCAAGAAAAAGTTGACACAATGTCCCAACCACAAAATGACTGATAAGCACTCAATAGAGACTTTCTATAAAGCTTTGAACTATATAAACAAACAAATAATTGACCACGTAGCGGGAGGAGCATTCATGGATCTTACATTCAATGAGGATACAAATATGTTGGAACGGTTGACTAGGACAAGTAGAGCTTGGCATACCATGGATTCAGTAGTAGCAAGCCCTACTGTGTCTATTGGTATGTTGGCAGAGCAACGTTAAAAAGAGAAGAAGTATGACCAAGATATGGCATACATGAAAACACAGATGGGTATGCTTACAAAATATTTATTGAACTAGTAAGCCTGAGAAGGTAAATGCTATAGGGTCTTAAGGGAAAGCTAATTTTGGTTTTGAGAAGGAGGCAAACTATCTAAATAATCAGGGAGTTTTCTGAGGCAATAGCCAAGGGAATCAAGGTTGGAACTATTACGACAAGGTTGGTTACAAAGACAGGGACAAAAGGAGTTTGAAGAACAAAAATAATAGGAGTGGACTATATGTACCTCCTGGAAACTGGGATAATGCAGCTACCAGTTCAGGCAAGATATCTATGGAGGACATGATGGAAAAGTTGTTAAAGGGAGTTGATACTACCAATGCTGGGGTGACAACAATAAAGAGTGACTTATCTTCCATGCGTCAATTAGTGAATTCATACTCAACTTCTATTCAGCAGTTAGAGTAGCAGATTAGCTAACTGTTGGCCTCATTTAATTGGAGGAAGAGAGGTACCTTGCCTAGCGATGCACTATAAATTCCTCAGAATTATAGCTCTTACATGGTAGATACCACTCAGAGTGGTAAAATATTACATGGCCCTTCTATAGGAAAAGTTGTTATCGATGATGTGATTAAAGAAGAGGTTGATAATGATGAAATCCATACAGAGAGTCTGAGGAGCTGGATGGTAAAGCGAGGATATCTAACCATCAACGGGTTGATAAGTTAGCGGAAACAAATAAAAAGAAGAAGGAGGCAGTGGTTACTACTCTTCCAAAACCACTGCCACCCATCCATATATATTCAAAAAAATGTGGATGATACAAGGTTTAGAAAATTCATGGCTATGTTAAAGTAGCTGATGGTGAATGTACCTTTAGTAGAGGCATTAGAGCAGATGCCTGGGTAAGCTAAGTTTATAAAAAATTTGGTGACGAAGAAGAGAGAAGTGAGCTATGAACTGGTAGATAACCTTCATCACTGTGGTGCTATTTCAACAAGGTCCTTGGTATAAAAGAAAGCGGACCCAGGAGCCTTCACTATTCCTTGTACTATCAGGTCTCTTGATTTTGCTAAGGCCTTGTATAATCTGAGAGCAAGTATTAACCTGATGCCACTTATTGTCTATAAGAAGCTGGGTGTAGGGGATCCTACACCCATAAACATACGACTAGTAATGGCAGACAGGTCGATAAAGTGGCAAGTACGTATTTCGTATGATGTGCTAGTGAAGGTGGCTAGTTTTATATTCCCTGCAGATTTTGTTATTCTAGATTATAGGTGGACTTTGAGGTGCCCTTAACTTGGGTCCACCTTTCCTTGCAACTGGAAGCGTGCTTATTGACTTGCGAACTAATGAGCTCTTATTCAGGCTTAATGATGAAGTTGTTCGATTTGATGTGTGTGAATCTATAAAGAAGCACAAGGAAATAAGTGTGTTCTCTATTGTGGATGTTTATTAAAAGGGTGAGTGAGAAGTTCCTATGTAGGAGAAATTTTTTGTCGAACCTTTAGCTGCTGTCTTAATGAATTTCGATAGCAAAGGCATCAAAGAGTATAGGGAGACTATTTGTGCCTTGACTGGAATGGGATAGTATTGTTAAACTTCCAAAAAGATGGATCTCGATCTTAAAAATTAACCAACACCACCGGCGAAGCAATCTATTGAGGAGACAACAGTGTTGGAGTTATAGGAATTACCAGGCCATCTGTGGTATGTGATTCTAGGTAGCAAAAACATGTTACCTATGATTATTGTGGTAGACCTAAGTGAGCAGCAAGTGGATGCACTTATTTCAGTACTTCGAAGGTACAAAGGGCCGATAGGCTGGACTATTATAAATATTATTAGTATCCCTTCGGGTATTTACACCCATAAGATTGAACTTGAGAAAGATTGTACACCATCCATTAAGCATCAACGCCATCTTAACCCACCTATGCAAGAGGTGGTTAATAAGGAGATCATCAAATGTCTTGGCGCAGGAGTTGTATATCTTATATTCGATAGTAAGTGGGTAAGTCCTGTCCAATGTGTGCCCAAGAAAGGGGGCATGACTATTGTAGCAAACGAGAAAAAAAAGTTGATTCTGCTCAGGCCTGTAACTGGGTGGAGAGTTTGTATGGACTATCGCAAGCTTAACTCGTAGACTTTGAAGGACCACTTCCCAATGCCTTTTATGGATCAGATGCTTGATCAGTTGGTAGAAAGAGGTTGGTATTGTTTCTTATATGGGTATTCAGACTATAACCTAATTTCTATAGCCTTAGAGGATCAGGAAAAGACAATATTCACTTTCCTGTATAGGACTTTTTCCTTCAAGCGGATGCCGCTTGGTCAGTGTAATACACCCACTACCTTTCAATGGTGCATGATGTCTATCTTTTCCAATATGGTTGAAGACACCTTGGAGGTGTTTATGGATGACTTCTCAATAGTAAGTGATTCTTTTGAGCTGTGTTTGGTGAATCTGAGTAAGGCATTACAGCGGTGTGACAATTTTAATCTTGTGCTTAATTGGGAGAAATACCACTTCATGGTGAAGGAGGGCATTGTCCTTGGCCACAAAATTTCAGCCTAGGGAATTGAAGTCGACTGGGCTAAGATCTAGGTTATTGAGAAGCTACCACCTCCTATTTCAGTAAAGGGAGTGGATAGTTTCCTCGGTCATGTGGGCTTTTATCGGTGATTCATAAAAGACTTATCAAAAGCTCAAAACCCACTCTGCAAACTTTTGGAGAAGAAGGCCAAGTTCATATTTCATGACAATTGCTTGAAGATATTTGAATGCCTTAGAGGGAAATTGGTTGATGCTTCTATTATTGTTGCTCCAAATTGGTCAAAGCCATTTGAGATTATGTACAATGTAAGCTAAGTGGCGCTTGGGGCTATACTTGGTCAGAATAGGGATAAGCTATTTCATCCTATTTATAATGCAATAAAGGCCTTAAATGGACCTTACACAAATTACACTATTACTAAATAGGAACTTCTTGCAGTTGTTTATGCCTTTGAGAATTTTTGGTCCTACCTATTGGGAACCAAGGTGGTGGTAAACAAAGACCACTCAACCTTAAGATATTTGATGGAAAAAATGGATACGAAGCTGAGATTAACCAGATGGGTATGGCTCCTCCAAGAATTTGACTTTGAAGTCAAAGATAGGAAGGGATGCAAAAATCAAGTCGCAGACCACTTGTCTAGACTGGAGAGAAGTCAACCACTTAAGGATGAGCTAGAAATTGATGATGCATTTCCAAATAAAGAAATCATGGCTGTTGTGTTAGAAAGAGTATTGTGGTATGAAGACTTTGTAAACTAGGTGGTGAGCGAGGTTGTTTCAAAAAATCTTTCTTTTCACCAAAAAAAGAAGTTTCTTCATGATGTGACACATTACTTTTGGGATGAGCCATACTTGTTTCAGTATTGTGCAGATAATATTATAAGGAGGTATGTCCCAGAAGTAGACATGCTGAACATTTTAGAAGCTTGCCATGCCTCTCCATTTGGAGGTCACTATATAGGTGACCGGACTGCTAGGAAAGTGTTGCAGAGTGGCTAATATTGGCCAACATTATTCAACGATGTTTATGATTTTGTGCAGAGATGTGACCAATGCCAACGACAAGGGTTAATCTCAAAGGACCATGATATGCCTTTGACAAAAATAATGGTAGTGAAGTTGTTTGACATCTGGGGCATCGACTTCATGGGGCCCTTCGTGAGATCTTATGGGATTAAATACATTTTGGTTTCCATTGACTATGTATCTAAATTGGTCGATTCTATTGCCTTGGCTGATAATGAAGGGAAGAGAGTTTTGGTTTTCCTTAAAAGGAACATATTCTATCATTTTGGGGTGCCACGCACCATCATAAATGACGACAGATCATATTTCTGCAACCGAGTGTTTAGGGCTGCCTTGGCAAAGTATGGTGTTAAGTTGCATAAGGTGGTAACTCCATACCACCCATAAACTAATAGGAAAGTGAAGATTTCAAATCGAGAGATCAAAGTCATTCTTTCTAAAATAGTGAATGCAAGCAGACAAGATTGGTCAAGGAAGCTCAATGATGACTTGTGGGCATATACAACAGCCTTCAAGACACCTATTGGCATGTCACCATACCAATTGGTGTATGGCAAGGCATGTCACTTGCTAATTTAATTAAAGCATAAAGCGTTGTGGGCACTTAGAAGGCTAAACTTGAATTAGAATGAGGCAGCGGAGCTAAGATTGGGATAGCTGAATTAGATAGATGAGTTCCGTCTCAGCGCGTATAAAAGAGAAGACCTGTATAAGGAGAAGATGAAGAAGTATCATGACCAGAGAATTGCAAAGCAAAACTTTTAGAAGGGTGATTGGGTTCTTCTCTTCAACTCTAGATTGAAGTTGTTTCTAGGTAAACTTAAATCAAAATGGTCTAGCCCATTCAAAGTTAACCAAGTCTACTTATCTGGAGTAGTTGAATTTGAGAATAAAGACGAAAGTGTCTTCAACGTTAATGGGAAACGAGTTCACTTCTATATCGGTCCAATGGATTCAATAAAATGTATAGCTACTGTCTATCTTGATGAAGTTTGAGTAATTGAGACAACCGAGTTGTGCCATGATATTAAATCAGGCACTAGTGGGAGGCAACCCACAAAGTGTTGTTGTAACCTTAATTAGGATTTATGCGTTATGTTTGTGCAATTTGATATGTTTGTGAAGTGGGCAGGTCTGAGGATGGAGAAAGAAGAGATTTTCTCAATAGAAAAAAGGATGAAGGAAAGATCGATAAATTGTTAGTATATCGACGGACTGCTATAGCAACCGTCAAGGTCATGGTAAAACAATGACATTCTGGATAAGGCTTGATGGTCGAGTTGGTAGACTGTTGCTATTTCGATGGACTGTCACTCCCTCTATCAACCAGGTGTTGAAATTCCAGTTCACTAGAATATACTGATGGGCAAGTCGACGGACCGTTATATCATCGATGGACTGACAGACAAGCCATCACAGCAAAGCATAATATCCTGGTCTCTGGTAAGTTACGAAGGCCAACCAAATAGACCATCGGACACCTGACAGACTGTCAAGTAGGTCGTTGATGAAACCCTAAGTTCAGGTTAGGTTGGGCTAATCTGAATTATTATTTAAATCTCAAGAAGCTGACCCAATTATCTTTTAAACCGATAAGATAAAATGGTTACAAAAATTGAGACCTTTTCAAATTCTACAACTGTTTAACTTCATCTGAATTTAAAGAATTTGGAATTACTTATTTCCCTCTAGGAGTCTTCCTCTTCTTTTCCTCCCCTATTTAAACAAACCTATCCTTCTTTTCTTTTCATCACAAAATTAAGATTAGTTTTCCCTGAAAAAGCATGTTTTTACTCTGTGTGGTGTGCAAATTCTGTAAGTTGTTTAGTAAACACTCGAAAGTCAAGGTATGATAAAAATTCTTCTTCTTTCTTGTTTAAATCATGAATTTCACTGTGTAAAGATTGCAATATGTTGAAAAGGATTTTATCTTGTTTTCTTCTGCTGCCTTGTGATTGATGTTTTTGTTTGAAGTCAAACTCTAGTATGCTATATTTTTGGTGAAGTCTAAGTAACCCCTGTACCATGTACTCAAAAATAGAAAAAATTTGTGCTTGAATGCTGAATTGATGTCTTTTCTATGTTAAAATTGGACTGATGCATACTAAGTGTTCGAAAAAATATCCAAATGAAGTTTTAAACTGAAAGGGTTGCTGATGATCACCTTGGTGGACCATTGCTATTGTAATGAACCATCGGGTAGGCCATCACAATGATGCCCAGTTTGTTGTTCACTGGATAGGCTATGACGGACAGCTTAGCAGACCGTCAGTAACCCAACAAACCACCAATTCGACTATATCAACCCTCTGAAGGGACTCACTATTTAAGGCCTGATGGCCAGATCAGTGGATCGTCACATTAGTGATGGGCTGTTAGGTTGACCGTCAAGCCATATTTTCAACTTCTTTCAATCTGTTTTACCTATAAACTGATTCCTAGACTTTTTTTCTGGTATCATGGCACTTAAAATCCCTTTGACCAGAGGTGGGAGTATAGCACAAGTGATAACGCTCAAATTACACTCTTAAATGGGTGTAAGCGATCATTGTTAATATAAAACCTAACTAGGTTGGGGTCGAATCCCACTGGAAATATGGTGTGAACTCAAGTTGTTTGCAATTTACTCCACTGATAGTTTAATGTTTCCTGAAATAAAGGGTTTAGGTTTAAAAAGTTGTTTTTCGCTTTACTTTCGGTGTTTGTAAATCAAGAGTTTATGAAATAACCAAAATTATGTTCACCAGGGATTCCGGTACATGACAAATGCTAAAACTGATTCAAGATTCTCACGGTGGGTAGGATAACAAGCTATATTTATCAATGTTATTCTTAAATGTCTCTCGACCTACTCAAGCATTTAATTCCCTAAACCTCTCGAACTCAGGGAGTTTCTATTTACTGCCCAAATTTTACCTCAAGTTAACCAACCTTGTTACAGCGTTGATTATTAAATGAAGTATTTTCGAGTCCCTATTGATAATTCACTTCCTACTATATTTTATTTCTTTCTCAACAAAATCAAAGCAAGTATATCTACTATTTACAACCAAAAGGCTTTAATTAAAACTTCAGAATTATCAAGAAATCCTACCACCTTTTGAATCTTGAATACTTAGCACCTCATCAAGACCTAATTCTAGATCCCATAACTCAGGTTAATAGAGTTTAGCCACTCATGATGTAACGAACAAAACACATAATTGAATTCATGATTTGAAAGATAAATTTACAAAGATGAATAATAACTAGTGAATCGCTGATTAGATCACAAAAGAAAAATCCCAAAATACTGATAATAATCTCTCAAAAATAGTTGTGTTGTTAAAGTCAGGAAGTAAAGAGAGAAAATATCAAAATATGCTATCCAAAACTCAAGGTGTCGACCTTGTGTGGAATAATATTGATAATAACAACAACAATAATTCTCCCTAGAAAACCCTAAAATAAAGCTTTAAATAGTTTACCCCAAATAAGGAAACAAATCAAGGTTACAGCTTTTTCTCGAAATAGACGACGACTATTGGTGATGCCTTATCAGGATCTTGATGACTTATCAAGAATGCCATCAGGTCTTCTTCCAATCTGCACTGGTCCTGTCTTAGGTTGATGGAAACTTCTGACGGCTTATTAGGTCTATAATGACTTATCAGAAATGTCATCACACTTTTTCTCCAATTCTCATGTCCTGCCTTAGTCTGATAGCATTCCTGATGACTTGAACTCATTTCCTATTTAAGGCAGACGACAGACTTGATAACTTATTAGACCCTTGACGGTTTGTCACAAAATGTCGTCACAACTTCCATTTTAGGCCAAATCTCTGTCTACAAATGACAACCAACCTGATAGCTTATCAAAGGGCTGACGACTTGTCACAAATATCGTCAGCCACACTTGTCTTCAGATTTCTTTAAATTGTAACTTCTTTGCTTTATTTCATGTTGGTTCTCTATCATATCAGTTTAAACTACAAAATCAAACCTAAACTAATCAAAAATAACTAAATTTGCCCAAGACCTTGTAATTATTTAGAGTTAAAAGCTTCAAATATGTTAGCATATGCTTACATATCAACAAATTCAACTTAAAACAATTACTTGTCCTCAAGCAACCAAAATATAACTAAGAGAATACAAAGTACAATTTGGAAGCTAACTACTCATATTAGTTTGGAATAATATCACCATCTACATGGTCAGTCAATTTAAAACTCACTATTGATATTTTGAAGAACAACCGTGCAACTCACAAGCATCAAGATACGACAAAAATTCAGCAATAACAAGCATGCCATACCAAGATCACACTATATGAACAAGTCAGTGACTTAGCAACATACCTAATGTGCCCTCACAACAAAGAAATCCCTTTTTTACTCATATTAGAATTCACATACATAAACATAGGGATAATCATAAGTCTCACTCTCAGAATGAAGTGCCAAACACTTCATGTAAAATGTCATAGGCTTGCCCTTATAGTCAGTGCCCAAATCTTCAGGTAGGCCAGTTAGGATCACTTTAGGGCTTTTCTTAGGCTTGTAATGTAGTCTAGGGGCTGGTATAATATTCATGGATATTTTAGAGTGACTATGCCTCCTTGACACTACACTAAGCTCTTAGGGTTTCACTTCTCAACCTTCTTTACTTCCTCTTCTTTTATTGATCACACATGCTCAAGATGGATGCGGTCTTTTTAATCATCATATTTTTTTAACACAACTTTATCTTTTCTTATTTATTGTTTTCTCTTACTCTACCTCTTTTCATGTTCATTTTGCATTACGCACCCCTATGATAGCCACCCTCAGCTTTGGTTGTTTGCCTAAGTTAAGGTGCACAGTGTCCAAGGAAGACCAAGACCAAAATAGGTTCATTGTGAGGTAAATGGGAAGCTGAGAGGTTTCACAGAAAAATAGGCATATAGGCTCAAATCAGGGATTAAAGAATATTATTCACATTGGGAAGGTCATTTAGGCTGAAAGTGGGTTACAATAAAAAATGGCCTATGATCCTTTCCTAACCCCTATCTTACAATCAAGGTAAGACTAACTGGGCAAGTTCTGGATTTGGCACACAGCAGGAGCTGAGTAAGACCTCACACACACATAGCACACAAGTACATCGCATATCACTACTTATCTGATTCATGCATTTTGTTCAGCAAAAATTGTCAAGTTGCCAGACTAATACCACAAAAAGATGCACCGCAGTTACAGGTGAATGCAATTCACATAGTTATAAAATCACAACAATAGAGAGGTTTTCGAAAGTCACAAAATAAGCTTACTAACTCAAGTACTTGTATTACTTCTAACTATCTACCAAAAGTTGTTACAGCAATATCCTACCTTACACCCTCAACTTAAAATTGAAAATAAAGCTAAACTAAGAATTAGAGTATACCTGGAATGGATCAACCCCAGGGTTCATGGGTTTTCTGACCCTGCTGCTACATCATCTACTACCTTCTCTCCATTAAGACCTTCTACTCTTGCAGTGGCAGGGGGTCTGCTAGATGAGGCACCTGCAGCCCTAGATTTTAGAGCCTCCTCCCATCTCTCATTATCCACTAGGGACTCTATTCTTGCTTTCTTTAACTCCTTTTTTTTGGCCTTTTTTTTCGCCTTCTTTTTCACTTTTTTTTCTTCCTCGCTATCAGGATCTTCTCTCTTATCTTTTCCCTTTCGCTCCTCTTTTTTCCTTCTTTTTCTTTAGTAAATATCCAGTGACGTCATGCATTTGAATTTTCTCCTCAAATTCATGCATAGTTGGATCTGTCGGCACTATAAATTAGTGATGCTGTAACACCTCAACATATGCCTTTACATTGTTCAAGGCCACTCTAAATTTAGCAAAATCGGCTCCTAACATTTCTTTTTCCCATGTATTAAATTGATTCTCCAAATATGCAACCCATCCAGGAAAAGTCCCAAAAGGCTCAAGGGCAGCCTTGATTCTCTTGTCTACTACAGTGGCAAACTATTTGGCAAAAGCATGTAGTTGTGCCTCACATCATTTGGATTGTTTGGCCACTTTTCTAGTATCTATCAGATGAAATACAAATCTTGCTGATGCTGTAGGAGCTGAGGGATTGCGTTCATTCTCAGGCACTGAACCTGGTTGTGCTAAAAAACTTGGCTACATAGTCTCAGAATCTTGCACTTTCACATTAGGTGTTGCATCAGCATCTGTAACTGGAGGGTCTACTGATACCTCTACACCTCTATCAAGTCTCAGTTCTGGATAATTTTCATCATATCATATGGGATTGTGAGTCTTTCGAGAAGGATTGTCATTATCAACCCCTACAATCTCTAGAAGATTAGCATCTCGGTACAACTATGTGATAAGACAAGGGAAAGGATAATCAGTGTTGGTTCTTGACATTCTAATCTTCATCTCATCAGCAATTATTTCCCCAAAATTAAGGGGGAGCTGTTGCACCATGCTTGTTACTAGGACAGCTCGGTCGTCACCCAAAATGTTATCTCCATCAATGGGCATCGTCCAGATATGCACTACACCCCATAAAAACATTGCCTCTTGATTCAAAGAGAACTTATAGATTCTCTAATTTAGGTTGGTCACCCATGCTACTTCCTCTTCGGCTATGATGTTGGATAACCACGGACGTTGATTTGCCCAATTTTTAATCTGAGCATAGACTAATGGTGAAGTGGCCTGACGAGCAAAGTTGGGGCCATGCAAGAACCTGTTAATGGTTCTGATTGAGATATCAACCCTTACGCCCCTTACCTGAACTGTCTCCAATAGGGGCTGGTCTGCAACTCTTTCTCCTGACCTACACATGTTTTCCAACTGAACCTGGTAGTTCACATAAAACTCTCAGACCAGTGCAGGGAAAAATGAGCTTCCCCTTTTTGTGGTCTATCCCAAGCCTTACTCTTGGAACTTCTGTTCAACTTCAGGATACCTACACAGAACTTTAGTGATAATCCTTTTTTCTTCTTGAATTGGCCTTTTAGTCCTTACCTTTAGTGATCATCCTTTTTTCTTCCTGAATTGGCCTTTTAGTCCTTTTCTATCAGTTCTGTGCAGCCCAGCAGTCAAGATGCCCTCTATCTTAGGAATTTTCCATCTAGCATTGTCTTGAACTTTGGGGTTCATAAATTTGATAAGTGTTCCCCAAATTGGAGACTCCTCATTATCTAGTTATTTAGTGGAAGGAGATTCAGATGTTGCTCCCTCAGACTCAAGCTCCTAAGACTTTTCATGTTCTTCCTCTTCAGATAGAACCTACAAAACTTTATCAACTTTTGATGACATTTCTGATAAGCCATCACAAATGTTATAGCCTATCACAAATGTTTCAGCTCTAAATAGAACTCACTCATTCTTAGTAGCCTTTGATGATGTTTCTGATAAGCTGTCACAATTGTGATATATTATCATGAGTGTTGTCAGCTCTCATCAAAACCCTACTTTTGATTTTAACTCAATTTTTGGTCCCATTATTTCTCAAAATCCACTCGAGTTCTGATTTGTAAGATGAATTTTAAGCCTTAGGCTTGTACAGTAAACCCTAGTTCTGAATTTCAGCCCCTTTTCTAGTTGAACTTGGTTCAACTCTCTTGGAAACTTGGGTTGTCATAAATGTATCACTTATCACTTGAAAAGAAAATTCAAATTTAGAGCATACCTGATGGAAGCCTTCAATGTGATTACACACACAAGAGGAAGTAGGAAGAAATTCTTGATTTTAATTACAAACCCACACACAAGGAAACTTACCTTTTGTTTTACTTGGAAAAAATTTTGAATAAGGAAATAAAATACTCTACATATTGAAGGGAACTAACTTAAAAGGAAGTAAAAAAACAAGCGGGAAGGTGGAAAGGTTCGACTGGTCCCAAGTCGGATCTTTATAATTAGCCCAGATTTGGTAGTTAAGTGACTTTCTGATGACATCTTATGATGGCTAGTCATAGGTGTGATGACCTATCACGGATGTCGTCAGCCTTAATAGAACTTCAATTCAAAATTGTCCTCTCTGACGACAATTATGATAGCTTATCACAGTTTTGATGGCTTATTATAAATGCCATCAGGACCTTTTCTATTGATTTCTTCAGTTTTCTGCCTTCTGCGAACTAAATACTAACTATAAAAATAAACACTTTACTAGAATATAAAACTTTAGGTTGCCTCCCAATAGTGCCTAATTTACTGTTGCAGCACGACTTGGTTATCTTGACTACTCAGACTTTGCCAAGAAAACCTGTTGATACCCCTTTATCATCTTCTAGAATACATCAACAATTAAGAAAAAACCCATCTCTTTTTGCTGAGTCATGTATAAGTGTATCTCAAAGCGTGTTTCTTTATCATTTAGCCTGAACTTCAGCTCATTCAGCTCCATGTCTATGATCACTTTCCCGGTTGCAAGGAATGGTCTACCTAAGATGATGGGATACCTTTATTAAAACATTATGTAATATGCCCACAGGCTGCTTCACATACCTATTTGCCATCGCCAACTGCATATTTGTTGGGGTATGATTCCCCAAACCCAATTTCTTGTACAGAGCAAGTGGCATTAGGTTTACACTGGCTCCTAGATCACATAATGCTTTGGTAAATTTAAGGGAACCAATAGTACATGGAATGGTAATTGCTCTCAGGCCTGCCTTTTTTGACACTAAAGACCTTGTAGAGATAGCACCACAATGGAGAAAATTGTCCTCCAGCTCATGGATAACCTTCCATTTCTTGTTCACAAGGTACTTCATGAACTTTGTGTATCTTGGAATTTGCTCAAGTGCCTCAACCAAAGGCACATTTATTGCCAATTGCTTGAGAATTGCCAGGAATTTGCTAAATTTTGCATCCTCAGACTTCTTCTTCAATCGTTGAGAAAAGAGGGGTGGTGGTCTTGGGATAGTTTTCAACACCACTTCCTCTACCTTCTCTCTTTCCTTCTCCAAAGCTTTAATAGAACTATCCAACTTCTCAGACTCTACTGGATTGCTTTTTTTGGATTTATCAACAACTATATCACAATCTATAGATTTGCCCACAAAAGGTCTAGGTAATATCTTACCACTCCTAGTGGTAATCGCCATACATAAGATATAATTTTGTAGATTTTGAAATGTATCTCTTGGTAATGTTCTGCTCTTTCTATGGTTAAATACAGTTTAAAGTTGGCTCATCTGCTGCTCCAATTATTTGATGGCAGTGGAGTGTGAGTTCACCAACTGACCGATGGATGTCAGATCGGTCGTCATAGTGGTTACACAGGAGTTGATGGCCTCAACTTCCTTCAATAATTTATCCATCATGTCCTCCATGTACATCTTTCTAGAGCTAGTTACAGCAATTTCCCAATTTCCAGGAGGAACATATAAACCACTACTGTCATTATTGCTTCTCCAATTTCCTTGCTCCCTGTCTTTTTAGCCAAGCTTATCATAAATGCTCCAACCTTAATTCCCTTGTCTGTTGTCCAGAAAACCCCCCTTATTATTAACATAATTTGCCTCTTCTTCAGGCTCTACATCTACTCGATCTTAAGACATTACAGATTTCACTTTCTATCTTCCCTGACAATAAGTGCTTTATGAGCAAGTCCATCTGAGTCTTTAGATGGGTCATATCTTGATCCCACTCATCATCTCTCTTATATTTTTCAACAGACATACCAATCAAAATAGTGGATCTTCCTACCATAGACTCCCTGGTATGCCAAGCCCGACTCTATTTGGTCATCCTATTTAGCATATCTGAGGCATCTTGAAAAGACAGATCAACAAATGAACCACCAATAATATTATCTACAATCGGCTTTATTATAGAGTTGAGGGCCCTGTATAAAGTCTCCATCAAGTTTAGATCTGTCATACTATGGTCCGAACACTATTTTAGCTTTTTCTTGAATCTCTCCCAAGTCTTATGCAAAGCTTCAGTAGGAAGCTGTCTAAAATTATTGATTTTGTCCCTCAACTATACCCTCCTGAAGAGTGGAAAAAACCATTCTAGGAATTCTTCTTTCAATTTCATCTAGTGTGTGACGGAATCAGGCGTAAGCTCATTCAGCCACAATGTTGCCTCCACAAATAGAGACGACGGGAACAACCTCAATCGGTAGCATTCTATCCCACTTCTGGGTTATAAAAAGATTTGCAAATAATGACTAGCTGCTGGTTCGGATTATCCCCATGAAGACCACTAAACAATCCCTTCAGAATGAGGAGTTGGATCATAGTACTCGTAATGTTAAACTTTGCTCCAGGTGCCAAATGTGGAGGAATAATTTCACCCGTTGCACCTGCCCCATCCATGCCATCATTATGATCATTCAGATCATACTGGATCGGCTGGTACTCTTGTCTTCTTTGGAACGGACGGTTCCAATTAACATTATGTGGCACTTGTGTAGCTATCTGCTCTGCATGCTTTAGGTTACCAGGTTTCAATAACTCCTCGTCCCCTAAATATTCTCCCTTAAGGTTTATATGCTGTGCATGTTGCCCGACATTTTGCACATTCACCTAAGCTCTAGCTAAGGCTGCCAGTCTATCAGCCTCTTGCTATTCTGCCATTCTTTCTATTTGTTGTGTTTCTAGATTTAGTGGTAATAATGTTTCTCCGAAACTTCAAGTGCTTGGCATACACTATAAAATCCTTCAAATAAACAAAAACAACAAATAAACATAAATCTAGGAAACTTAACTGACAGTCAATTAGCGCATACAAACTTCAGCTTACAATCGTATTCCCCGACAACGGCGCCATTTTTGATAATGCTCAAATTAAACTTTTGAATGGGTGTAAGTGTTCATTGTCAATATAAAACCCAACTAGGTTAGGGTCGAATCCCACAGGGAGTATGGTGTGAACTCAAGTTGTTTGCGATTTAATCCACTGATAGTTTAATATTTCCTGAAATGAAGGGTTTAGGTTTAACAAGTTGTTGTTTGTCACTTTACTTTCGGTGTTTGAAAATAAAGAGTTTATGAAATAACAAGAATTATGTTCACCAGGGATTCCGGTACATGACAAATGCTAAAACTGATTCAAGATTCTCACGGTGGGTAGGATAACAAGCTATATTTATCAATGTTATTCTTAAATGTCTCTCGACCTACTCAAGCATTTAATTCCCTAAACCTCTCGAACTCAGGGAGTTTCTATTTACTGCCCAAATTTTACCTCAAGTTAACCAACCTTGTTACAGCGTTGATTATTAAATGAAGTATTTTCGAGTCCCTATTGATAATTCACTTCCTACTATATTTTATTTCTTTCTCAACAAAATCAAAGCAAGTATATCTACTATTTACAACCAAAAGGCTTTAATTAAAACTTCAGAATTATCAAGAAATCCTACCACCTTTTGAATCTTGAATACTTAGCACCTCATCAAGACCTAATTCTAGATCCCATAACTCAGGTTAATAGAGTTTAGCCACTCATGATGTAACGAACAAAACACATAATTGAATTCATGATTTGAAAGATAAATTTACAAAGATGAATATTAACTAGTGAATCACAGATTAGATCACAAAGGAAAAATCCCAAAATACTGATAATAATCTCTCAAAAATAATTGTGTTGTTAAAGTTAAGAAGTAAAGAGAGAAAATATCAAAATATGTTGTCCAAAACTCAAGTTGTCGACCTTGTGTGGAATAATATTGATAATAAAAACAATAATAATTCTCCCTAGAAAACCCTAAAACAAAGCTTTAAATAATTTACCCTAAATAAGGAAACAAAATCAAGGTTACAGCTTTTTCTCAAAATAGACTACGACTATTGGTGATGCCTTATCAGGATCCTGATGACTTATCAAGAATTTCGTCAGGTCTTCTTCTAACCTACATTTGTCCTATCTTAGGTTGACGACTACTTTTGACGGCTTATCAGGTATGTGACGACTTATCAGAAATGTCATCACACTTTTACTCTAATTCTCATGTACTGCCTAAGTCTGACGGCATTCCTAATGACTTATCACCATTATGATGGCCTATCACAAAATGTCATTGATTCTACCAGCTGGAACTCATTCCCTATTTAAGGCTGATGACAAATATAATAACTTATTAGACCCTTGATAGCTTGTCACAAAATGTCATCACAACTTCAACTTAAGGCCAAATCTCTGTCTACAGATGATGACCAACTTGATAGCTTATCACAGGGCTGACGACTTATCACAAATGTCGTCAGCCACACTTGTCTTCAAATTTTATCAAATTTCAACTTCTTTACTTCATTTCATGTTGGTTCTCTATCATATCATCTTAAACTACACAATCAAACATAAACTAATCAAAAATAACTAAAGTTTCTTGAGTCCTTTCAATTTTTAGAGTTAAAAGCCTCAAATGTGTTAGCATACGCTCATACATCAACCAGGAAGTATTGAGTCAGCTAGAAGTAAGGAGGCACCCACCTTTAACACCTGGCAAAGAGACAGGGGAATCCCTACACTCTCCCAGTCCAAAGAGGAGAATTAAAGCAGTACTAGTTGTACCAGTTTAAGCCCAGATAAGGAGAGGGTCAATATATCTAACCCCAACTCCGTTGAAGCAGAAACTTGACCTGTTGAAATAAATACTGAGGAGGAAAATCTAATTAAGAGCAAGGACCCTCAAATGAGGAAAGAACTTAGGTGACAAATCAAGGATCAAAGGATAAATTGCTTAACGAATTAGAGCCAACAGCAAGTAGGGCAATCAAAAGGCCATTTGCTAAAGAGTACCAGATAGTGAAAATAGAGTAGCATGAATATCCTGAGCTAGAGCGTCATTTCAATAAGTATGAATTATCCTGGATGAGCAAGCATCCCGGATCATATTAGCCAAATATGGTAAGATAGTTCTTTGCTAATTATTTGGTGTTGGCAGAAAAAGATTATCCAAAAGATTTGAAGATCCCAGATTTTCCCAATAGGTATTCAGTCCCTATCTGAGGTGTTAACATCGATATATCGTCTCGAACCATCAACAGGATATTATTTAGGCCTGACTAGGAAGTGCCACTTGTTGTTCCTGATCTTGAGTACCGACTAACATCTGTATCTACTCAAAGACCTTGGTTGGCTGGGCTTCTGACTGCAACCAACCCACATGAGCACATTGCTAAGTCCTCTCTTAGCTTTAGAGCTAAGTTTTATGGGTTGCTGTTAGATTGACGTTGATGCTAACCAGAGATGATGCAAATTTAGATACTTACAGTGTTATTTTAGTGGATAGTTTAATTTTAGGGATGAAGATTGATTTTGGCAAAATAATTAGTGATGAACTATTTGTGAGGGCGCATAAAATGGGAAGTACACTACCATTCCCATGTCTAATCACATAGTTATGTAGGAAGGTGAATATGCCTTGATTTGAGGTATTGATAATAAAGTCTGAGCGACACATTGGTAAGACATTGAGAAATCAAAAGAATATTCAAAGTTCAAGATGTGGGTCACTAAACCTTCAGCCTATCAAATGCAATCTTTGCCAGCCCCAGATACTTCAGAAATCCCCACACGTATGTGGTTTCCCATTGCCACTTATGTGCTTCCTGGTTATGTGCCACCAAGTACTTCTGCAGGATTAGGGTCTGTACCATCAATGGGTAGGGCAGATTATACAGAATATAGGTTGATGCAGGAGAATTTCACCAAATTGGTGAAGTTGCAAAAGAAATTTCAGAAACAACTGGACATGTGGGCTTCACAATTTGAACCTTTTATTGATCAAATTATGGCAGAATAATTCCATCCATTCTTAAACATTCAGCTGAGGATGGATCACATGGAAGAATGTATTAACAAGAGGTTGGATGAAATATCCATTCAAGATCTGGTCAAGTTCATGGTGGAGTTTAAATAGGCACAGGCTGACATAGCAGAATTGAAAAACAAACAGACTCAGCAGCCCATCTTTGACCCATTCCTAGTGAGAAGTGATGAAGATAAGGGAATTATTGATTTGATGGGAAAGCCACTGAAAGACAAAGGAAAAAACCAAATTGATGAAACTGTAGAAAAGAAAGCTACAAGAAGAAGAAAAAGAGAAGCAATGACACCTAAAGAGAGAGAGAAGTATGATATAAGGAAAGCTTCAAAACGATCAAGAAAAGACAAGGAGAGAAGATAGAAGAAGGCAGCAGATGAAGCTACAAGATTTTCTATGAGTTCTACCCCAGCTAGGGGGCCCAGATCAGACCCAACTCGGGTCATACCTCCAATTCTGAAGGATAAGATTATGAGTACCCCTACCACCATAGGGGTAAATATTATATCAGGTGAGGACACTGGATCCTCACTATATTTCACAGATGCCTCAGATTAATTAGAGGCATTACAAGTATTTCCCCTCCTCTATTCTTTATTTTTATGCATTGAGGACAAAGCATATGTTTTTTGTAGGGGTGAGGTGTACTTGTACCACAGGGTTTTTTGTTGCCGATGTTCTTTTCATCCTGTGTGCTATCTAGTAAAACTGGCATGTCTAGGAGTGGATTTTATTTTCTTAGGTTGCTATGTAAATATATGTTTGTTAATATTTATTTATAAAAGTGTCTTTTTTTTTCAGTATCTTTTTGTATATATGAATGATAAATGATATGGCACAAAACTTTGAACATGTTGTGTAACTATTTCTCTTTATCATTTAGTGTATATTGAATAACATTGGTGATTCTATAGTTGGCATTTACATAGAAAATATTCATTATCATGTGATGAAAAAATAAAGAGCAGTAGAAAAAATTTGACTCAGTTGCCTGTGTGTGCGAGTGGTTGTGTTAGTTCTTGCATAGTGTAATACCTAAAACTTGCCCAGGTCATTGATGTTGTCTTGTGGTTGATTCAATGAGATAGGATAGTAGGCCTCCTTGTACATTCAGTCCATTTAGCCAAAATAATTAACCCCACTAAAAAGATTTTTTACATTTTTGAACCTTTTTTGAGCTTATATTACTTTTATTCATCACCAATAACTCTAATTAACTCTCTTAAGGTTGTTCACACCTAACTCTAGCCTGGTCCAATAGTTGACATTGTGCATGTTAACTTAGGGAAAACACCTGAGTTTAGGGTGACTATTGTCAAGATGTTAGCCGGCTAACAGAAAGTTGATTTAGAGCTTAGTTTTAAGCATTCGGCTCAGACCTATTCATGGTATTATACACCTTAACTGACTGTATCAGCATAAGTTAAGGGTGGGTGATGCTTATACATAAAAAAAAAAGAAACAAGGTAGGGAAGATAGTGGTAAAGTATGAGTGAATAATAAGGATTGTAAGTGAGCTGGTAAAGCAGTAGCCTTGGTGAGTACAATTCACGGGCAAGGAGAGTTAAAGTGTGAAAGTTGAGTCAGTTTTCCCAAAAATTGTCCTCACCTAACCCCGAGCCTCATTAAAATCCTAAAAAAACCTGTTTGATCTTGGCAAATCAACCAAAAGGAGGCATTAGATGATAAGGTAAAGCCTATGGGTATGTAGAGTATGTTTGTAACTTCTTTGTTGAGCGTTAGAGTCTTGATTGTATCCACAAGATATAATGAGTGGTGGACTTTATTGGCTATGAGGGCAATTTGAGTTACACTTAATTTTGTTAGTCTCTGTAGGATACAATGTCCATGATTATGTGTGTATACTGAATTTGAAACAATGCCAGTTATAGATCCTCATGTGTTAAGCACATATGAGTGGGATGACAAGTGAATGGTTGTGTAAACTTTAGTTCAATAGTTGATTGCATGTCATTGTGTTATTTATGTGTGCAAGTTGGTGTTGAGTTGCTTGAAGACAAGCAATTGTCTTAACTTGAGGGTGTTGATGTTCCTATTGAATCAACCATAAGACAACATCAATGACCTAGACAAGTTCTAGGTATTACACTATGCAAGAACTAACACAAGCACTCGCACACACAGGCAATTGATTCAAACTTATTCTACTGCTCTTGGGATTTTTATCACGTGATCATGCATATTTTCTATGTAAATGCGAACTACAAAATCACCAATGATTGTTCAACATGCACTAAGTGACATAGAGAAATAGTCACACAACATGGTCAGAGTCTTGTGCCATATCATTTATCATTCATATATACAAAAAGATATTGAAATAAAAGACATTTTTATAAATTAACATTAACAAACAAATATTTACATCACAACCTAAGAAAACAAAATGCACTCCTAGATATGCCTATTCTACTAGATAGCACATGGAAGGACAAGAACATTGGCAAAAAAAAACCCCTGTGGTACAAGTACACCCAAACCCCACATAAAACATATTCTTTATGCATAAAAATAAAGTACAGAGAATGGGAATACTTGAAATTCCTCTTATTCATTTGAGGCGTCTGTGAAATATGGTGAGGCTCCAGTCTACTCACCTGCTGCAATGTTGACCCCTATGGTGGTATGGGTACTCATAATTTCATCCTTCGGAATTTGATGTATCACCCGAGTTGGGTCTGAACTGGGCCCCCTTGCTGGGGCAGAACTCATAGAAACTTCTGTGGCTTCATCTGCTGCTTTCTTCTGTCTTCATCCATATCTCTCCTAAATATTTTTGAAGATTTCCTTATATCATACTTCTCTCTCCCTTTAAGTGTCATTGCTTCTCTATTTCTTCTTTTTGTAGCTTTCCTTTTTGTACCTTTATCAACTTCCTTTTTTCTTTTGTCTTTCAGTGGGTTTCCCATCAAATCAATAATTTCTTAATCTTTATCACTTATCACCAGGAGTAGGTCAAAGACTGGCTGCTGAAATTGTTTATTTTTTAATTTTGCTATGTCATCGTGTGCCTATTTAAACTCCACCATGAACTTGGATAGATCTGGAATGGAAATTTCATCCAACCTTTTGTTAATACATTCTTCCATGTGATACATTCTAAGCTAAATATTTTGGAATGGATGAATTTCTTCTTCCATAATTTGATCAACAAAAGGTTTGAACTGTGAAGCCCACGTGTCCAGTTGCTTATGAAATTTTTTTTGCAACTTCACTGACTTGGCAAAATTCTCCTGCGTCAACCTATATTCTGCATAATCTGCCCCACCCATTCGTAGTGCAGACCCTGACTCTGCAGATGTACTTGGTGGCACATAATTAGGCGGAACATAAGTAGCGATGGGCAATGGCATACCTATGGAAATTTCTAAAGTATTTAGGGCTGGCATAGATTGCGTATGATAGGCTAGAGGTTTAGTGTCCCACATCTCGAACTTTGACTCATCTTTTGATTTCTCATTATATTGCCTATGTGTTACCCATACTTTATTATCAATACCTCAAATCAAGGGCACATTTGCCTGCCTGCATAACTCCTTGATTAGATAAGGGAACGGTAGTGCACTTTCCACTTTATGCACCCTCATAAATAGTTCATCAGTAATTATTTGGCTTAAATCAATCTTCATCCCTGAAATTAAACTATCCACTAACACAGCCCTCTGACTGTCTAAATTTGCATCACCTTCGATTGGTATCAACCTCAATCTAACAATAGCCCACCAAAACATAGCTCTGAAGATAAGGGAGGACTTAGCAATGCACTCATGTGGGTTGGTTTCCCATGAGAGGTTACCATCATCAGTCAGTAGCCCAGCCAACCAAGGTCTCTAAGTAAAAGAAGATGTTAGCCGGTACTCAAGATTAGGAACAGCAGGTGGCGCTTCATAGTCAGGCCTAAATAGCATCCTATTGAAGGTTTGAGTTGATATATTGATTTTAACTTCTCGGACTGGGACTGACTCTCTATTGGGAAAATCTGAGATCTTTGAACCTTTTGGATAATTCTTTTCTGCCAACACTAAATAATTAGCAAAGAACTACCTTACCAAATTCAGTTGATATGATCCGGGAGGCTTGCTCATCTAGGCCAATTCATACTTACTTAAATGATGCTCTAGCTTGGGATATTCATGCAACTCCATTGTCACTATTTGGTACTTTTTAGCGAATGGCCTTTTGATTGCCCTTCTTGCTGTCAGCTCTAATCAATCAAGGAATTTATCCTTTGATCCCTCAATTTGCCACCGAATTGCTTCCCTCATTTGAGGGTCCTTGCTCTTAATTGTATTTGTTTCCTCAGTATCCATTTCAACAGGGCCATTTTCAATTTCAACGGGGTTAGGGTTAGATGTATTGACCTCTTTCTTATCCGAGCTCGAACTGGTTCTACTAGTCCTGCTCTCACTCTTCTCTTCAGACTGGGAAAGTATACGGATTACCTTATTTCTTTGTCGGATGTATAAGCCAGGTGCCTTCTCAGTTTTAGCTGGCTCAATTCTTTCTCGTGCTCTACCCTCACCTCTGGTCAAAGGGAGTTTACGTGATGCCTAAAAAAGATTCCAGGAATTAGTTTGCAGATCAAACTGATTGAAAACAACTAAAAATATGGCTAGACGATCAACTTGGAAGCTTGTCACTGTCCCGATGGTCCGTTGCGTAGACCGCCGCTTGATCTTCTGAAATCCTATGTTCTGGTTAACCTTGAAGGCCAAGTTGGCAGTCCATCGAAAGGTTGATGGTTTTTCCACTTAGACTGTAACATGAGTTCTTCACTAGATTCATTTGTTTAGCTCTGACGGTTACCCCGGCGGTCTGTCGTATGGCTGAAGGTCCACCGTTTGGCTGTCAATGACCTTTTTCTTCTAGTTTTCCAAGTTTTATCCTTAAACTAACTCCTTACCCTTAAACACTAAAATTCAGTATTAAATACAACATCAATTTCTTGAAATCATACAATTATCCTTTAAAAAAGATGTAAAATGTTCCGTCAAAAGTTGGAACATCATATACTATTAATATAACATCCCAAACTCCGTTTTAACCATCTTGAAACATCTTGGAACACCCTATATCAATTGGAACATCACTGGACGCTACCACAACATCTTTTTAGGTTTTATCATTCTTTAATTTAGTTTTTTATGGTTTGTATCATCACTCCAAGGGATTGGATGAGGAATATTTCCATTCAACGCTAAACTACTTTTAGGATTAAAGCCAAAAATATGATTATTATTGTTTTGGATTAATTTTGTTTAATCCACTTATCATTATTGGTTGTTTGTTTATTCTTGATGTAATTATTTTGGGGATTGATCATCCTTAGAATACATATATTGGCGACGTTTTTATCTCAGAAGAGGTAATAAGGAGATAGAACAAGGGAATAAATAAAGTATGGTTCTTATTTCTTTATAAAATAAGGAATTCAAATTAGCATTTAGGACAGGGATGTACTTAGATGCCTTACTTGATTCAACGTAGGATGATTTCTTTAAAACACTTGATTGGATTATTACATCCCCGCTCAACGATGTAGTTGTAAGCTCCAAGTTAGGTAAATGGTTAGTGGTTGGGAGACCATGATCATGCAATTAACCCTATGAATCAATAACCAAGATAAGCAAATTAACAAATGAAGTCCAATAATGTAGTATATGATTGTTCTAAGTGCTTTAACCCTTGGGATTTACTCCATTGATTGTTCCAAGACTTTTTCTTTACGCATTCTTTACTTTAATTTTTAGTTTGCAATTCCAAAACTTTATTGTCTACTTTTGCTCAATTGTTAAACTAGAATTGGATAGTTGGCAAAACTATGTACCTGTGGGATCAATATTCGACTTTATTAAAGGCCCCTTTACTTTTTGGTACCGTTGCCGGGGACTTGAATTGACAACTATCTTATTTTTAGTTTTTCTATATTGAGTTGCAAAATAGTTTTTGTTTTTTTAGTTTCTTTTTATTTTTCTTTATTTATATTTTTCTCATAGTCTTCTTGATATATCAGTCTTGGATAGATGGTTTTTTAGGGTTGATGATTCTTGTTACAGTATATATCACTCTGCAGATATGTGTAGTTTTAATATTGATTCAGTCATGTTTAAGGGAGATGCTCAAAAGACAACAAAGGAGGTTTAGGAGATACCATCACCACCATGTCTGTAAATTCTAACAGAAGAAAAATATGCGGAGGATACTAGCCCATTTATAGAGCAAACACAAGAATCATAGCCACTCAACTATCATCTTTCTTTTGAGACTAAAAATAAGAAGGTGAACAAATGTGAGTGTAGTAGGTTGTGTAGATTTTGAAGTGGGATTAGTTGGGTCTCACTCAAAGCACTTTTCTACATTATATTTAGATGATGTCTTGTCTATGGAATCATTTAAAGTAGTGGAAGAGTATGAAGATGAGGAACAAGAATCCTATATTCTTAATTTTACACCGGATAAGCAACATAAAAACACACCTCACTTCAAGGCCAGGTGATTTACCATGAATCATCCATTACTCAATTCCTTAATTTGTGTACCACCTCCTTATGATCGAGGCAAAAAGATGGATGCGATGTTGGGGGTGAAATTCATATCCTTAAGGTGGAGAAAAAAGTTGGTGTGGGTCATGTCGCGACACTAAATCAGGCGCTTCTTGGAAGGCAACCCAAGCTAAGGTATGTTTTCTTTTTAGTTTTTGGTTTTTCATTTTCACATAGTTTTTTTTGTTTTTGTTTGAGTCGCGGGTTAATGGGAAGTCTGAGTGCCGAAAACTTGAGCTAAGGAGCATGGCAAAGACTAAGTGTGGGGTCCCCTAGACCTCTTTATGCTAAAGATGCTACTAGCTAGGCCTAGAGGCCTCAGAAAGTATTTCTATCGCTTACTTTTAAGTTCACTTTGGGGACAAAGTAGATTTTTAAGCGTGGGGTTGGGAAATTCTTAATTTTTGCTTAATTTAAAAAATTTTAGGTTAGGAATAAGTGAGATATTCTTGTTGGTGCTATTTTTGATTGTATGGTTCAAGTGTTTTTTTAAAAAAAAGAATATTGAATGAGTAAATTGCTACTTTTGGGACTCTTAAGCTCAAGTTTTTGACTCTTGTAATTTTTGGATTCAATTTGAATTGATGCTATCATTTGGTTGGGAGTCTATGATAATCCTATGTGAGTTGAGCATGTGCCATATGCGTGTGAGATTTTTGTATTTTCCTTGTTGCATATGATACTGGAACTTGCCCGTTGTGTGTGTAAAGAAAAATAAAGAGTGTTGGTTTAGGAGATAATATACGCATTTCTTTGATAGCCTTGTTTTATACCTTCTATTTGTCCTACCCTTTGTGCATTATCCTAGTTAACCCTCATTGAGCCCTTAACGTTTTCTTTGGTAGCCTCATATGTAGCCTAATCCCCTTCTTTGATAGTCCATAATTTGATCCAAAAAGCTCTTAAGTTCTTTAATAAAAAATTGATTTAGTAAGAAGTTTGATAAATTGAAGAAGAAAAAGGTGAAATTGATGCCCCAAGGTAATAGTTATTGATTCTTATATTTGTTGTATGGTGGTTGGGAGTGATATAAATGGTTTTAGAAATATTCCAATTGTTGTACAAAAAGAAAAAAATTGAATCTTGAAGGAATAAACAATACACCCATCATGTATTTATGAAAATGCTTAAAACAGATAGGGCAAAATAAAAGTGATGGGTAGATGGAAAAAGTGTAATATGGTTGTTGAAGATTGATTTTAAATGTATAATATAGTGAATGAAAGCGCTTAGAGAGGTTAGTCACTATTCCCAAATAGTTCCTACCCATCCCTTAGCCTACATTACAACTCGAAAAAGACCTATTTGATCCTAAATTCAACATTCCAATATTAGTGGAGTACTACACTAAGGGCAAGCCTATGGTTCATCTAGTGTAATTAGTGAATTCTTTGTGAGAGTGAGCGTAACTTGATCCTTGTACCCAATGTATAAATTGCATTATTGTGAGTGATTATGGGTAACTCTCTTGTTGTGAGGGCACATATTTGATGAATATGGGTGATTCGTGTGATGTCTTTGATTGATAAATATGCATGAGTTTGTCACTTGTGGAGTCAATTCTTGAGGCAAGGATATTTTGAAGTAGGATTCTTAAGCTTTCAATTGTGTATGTAACGTGCTAGTGTAGAAACTTGCATTCTGTGTCTTCACTAGCTTGAGTGTCTTGATTTTAGTAGAAGTGTGGAGTCTACTCAGTTCATGATGCGTATATTTAAAAGTTGTTCGAGTACGAACAAGGCTTTAAGTGTGGGGTGGTGACGTTGAGCGAATTTATGCATTCTAGTGTTACTATTCTAGCCTTTTTAGCCTTGTTTTGAGGATAATTCATGTGCTTAATGTGTTGATAATAAAATAAATGTACATCTAAGTGTCCAAGTATGTGTTTACAATGTTCAATGGTGTTTTCACATGATTTTTTATTCAATTGGAACGTCATTAAAGGCTACCACAACTTTCTTTTAGGTTTTATCATTCTTCAATTTAGTTTTTTAATAGTTTTTATCATCACTCCAAGGTATTGGATGATGAGTATTTCCATTCAAGGCTAAACCCTCTTTCCCGGGTTAAAGCCAAGAAGCCAAGAACATGATTATTATTGTTTTGGATTAATTTCATTTAATTCGCTTATCATTATTGGTTGTTTGTTTATTCTTGATTTAATTATTTGGAGGATTGATTACTCTTAGAATACATATATTGTTAACCTTTTTATCTCGGGAGAGGAAATATGGAGATAGAATAAGGGAGTAAACAAAGTATGGTTCTTATTTCTTTATAAAATAAGGAATTCAAATTAGCGTCTAGGACAGGGATGTACTTGGATGCCTTACTTGATTCAACGTAGGATAATAGCTTTAAAACACTTAATTGGATTCCAACATCACCACTCAATGATGTAGTTGTAAGGTCCAATTTAGGTAAATGATTAGTGGTCGGGAGACCATGATCATGCAATTAACCCTACGATGAACAACCAAGATAAGTGAATTAACGAATGAAGTCCAATAATGTAGTATGATTGTTTTAAGTGCTTTAACCCTTGGGATTTACTCCATTGATCATTCCAAGACTTTTTCTTTACACATTCTTTACTTTAATTTTTATTTTATAATTTCAAAACTTTATTGTTTACTTTTTCTCAATCGTTAAACTAGAATTGGATAGTTAGTGAAACTAAGTCCTTGTGGGATCGATATTTGGCTTTCTTGAAGGGCACTTTACTACTTGGGAGACCATGTACAATTGTGTGTTTGCTTGGCACTGTCAAGTTTTTTAACCACCAAGACCTTCCATTTAAACATTCCAATCTATTTAAACCATTTATACCATCAGGGTTCCATTACAAAGTTATACCATGCAATAGTTCAATGAAAGTTCAACCATTTAACCAAAAACATTCTCATAGGCATTTTATCAAACATTTTGGGGCCATAGTGTTTCAAAAGCCAAAACCATATACCAATAGACCCTTCCCACGCAACCAAATGTTCAAACCACAATAATAATAGGAAAACCATAAGTAAAATATATAGGCAAACTATAACCAACCATTGTAACCAAAACCCCCATCATATAATTGGAAACCCAAAACCATACAATAATTCTACCAAGAAAATAATTCATATAACATGCCTTTAGTTGGAACTAACAATGATAAAGTTGTATCATGCCTTAGATTGAGAAGACGATGAGAATAAATCACCCTTATGAGCCTAAATTGACCACCTTGATGGAAACCCTAGCCTTCCTTGACCCAAGAGTCTTTAAGATAGTTTGAGAGTGTTTTAAGAGAGTTTGAGTGATCGAAAATTGGTTAAATGATGTCCCAAGAGTGATATAAGTAATGGGTCCTTTAGAGTTTAAGAGTGGTAATTTCTTGATTATTCCTAACTTAAAATGCATAAAATTCCTAGAGGATGGTATGACTCCACCATACAACCCGTACCCTATCATACAAGTGGTACCCACCTCCCGTACCCTAGGCATCCCTTGGACCCCCAACCCTAACCAACATAGAACCACCAAGCCCCAATCGTACCCAAGCATACGACAAGAATCCTTAACCCGTCCCTTAGGCAGAACCAAGAGGGACAACATATGAATTAAACAATTCCACTTGTACCCTATCTAATGACTTATGGCAAGCCAAACCTATGACCTGTCACCCACTATACGACTTATAGCCACACAAGTCATACCCATTCCAAAAACTAAACCACCCAACACTAATAACATACGACTGGGTCTCCTGACCCATACCCTCACCATATGACTAGTATGGTGAGTCGTATGATGTCCAAAAAGTCCAAAACCCAGGAAATTTCTAAGGACTGACACCCAGGATGTTTCAAACTAAGTCAATCTATGGACTACAAGTAGGACCTAGAGACCGCAGGTAGGCAATGCAAGTGCATAAATTCCAAATTTTTGAGAGCTAAACTTGTGTAATGCCCCGCAAAATCCTCTTCCAGTCTGAGCCTTAGAGCGTATTTGGTAAAGGAAAAATCCAAGTCAAAATGTTTCAGAAATATCCTCCCAAGTATGAAATACTTTGAATCTTGTGGGAATCTATTTGAGCATTAATGAAGATCATAGAGGTTCCCTAACTCATGAACGAGTTGAAAACTTTCCTATCGTTCAAGTTTTAGTAACCGTCAAATTTGGGTCAACTTAAATCAATGATAACTCATTGTATATAAAAAACTGGGTGGATTTATATATATCAAATGAAATATCTTTGAATTATATTTCCAACAATACCAATTTTGCCTAAATCCGATATCGGAGCAAAGAGTTATACTCATTTTACTCCGGCATGTCAAGCTGGAAAACGATGACGATGTTTTTGAGGGGCTATCATGTTTCTGACGGCCTTTTTGATGACGTCGTCATATTCTGACGAAATTTATGATGACGTCGTCAGCCCTGAGAAGAAAATCACGAATTTGGACCCTTTTTGTGACAACTATTCGTGACGGCCTATCACGAACCTGACGGCCTGTCACAGATGACGTTAAGTGTATTTTTCCAGCAATTCAAGGGCATTTTTGCAAGGATAATTTGGACATTTTCCACCTTTTTTGAGCCTCTATAATTATGAGGAAGCCTCATTCAAACCCTAATTCCATCATTTTCTTTACAAATTCTCTCTAGAATATCTAGGGTTTCATTCAAGAACCCTAATCTTCAAAAATTCATCCATAAATTCGTCAAGGTTTCTTCAAGAATCAAGTTCCTCATAGTGTGGGCTTCAAGAATTTATTTATTTCAAGTGTGGATAAATTTTCAAGCAGTAAATTTCATCCAATTTCAAAGGTTAAGGTATGTAGATGTTGATTCTTGGGTCCCTTTCATCCAAGAAGCTCAAGAACTTTTTTCAAAACTAAAAGATTTTTATGTTTATGAGTTGTAAATGATTTGTATGATTTGAAATGGATGTTTAATGTGTTGTTGAGTTTTGATTTATGTTTGCCTACAAAATTTATGAGGTTTGACCCTAGTATGTGGAATTCATGGGATGTTTGTGATAGACCCTCTTGAAGTTGTTTTCCATGTGATGTGTTCATGACTTTTGGGTGTAAAATGGTTGAATAAGTGAAGAACGTTCCCCATAGTTTTGATAAAGAACTTAGATGAAGCATAAGGGCCACTATAGTATATTGAATAGGAAACCCCAAATTGTGAGCTAGTCCATGCATGCCTAGTGTTTGATAAAATGCCTCAGTGAGTGAAATGTGCCAAGATAGCATGAAATCCCCAAGTAGGTGTAAAATCGGTTGTGTCTAGTGGTTGTTGAAAGACCCTAGTGAACAAGTTGAGATATGATGGTTGTAAATTCCCTGATTTTTTGCTCTTTGATATATGCTAAGCTTTTAATATATGTCAAGTAGTTAGCAAGTAAATAGTGACGTGTTAGTATGAACTTTCCCCCAAATCAAGTGATATCCAAATACATGACAAGACCGATATAGGTATGAAGTACTTGATGTAAGATCTCGTTGAATGGGGTATAATCAAATAGCATATCTTCCTTAGTCTAGAATATAATGGTGAACCGATGTTGATAAACCTTAAAGGTTTGGAGTGACCCTTTTGCGGCTATGATGATGAATAGAGGTCTATTTTTCTAAATGCTTAATGTGATGTCCTAAGGATCTTGAGAGGGAAAGTATGTTATGATACCCAACTACTTAAAGTGATGATTTAACAATTGTGATAATACATGAATGATTGTAATGATGAATGAATGCTTGTAATGATGAATGAATGATTGTAGTGATGAATAGATAACCATGATGATGCATGTGATTTATGATGAAGAATGATTATGTCTTACTTTTATGTTATCGAGTTCTGGTGGTATTTATACCCAAAAATAAAGTTGTTATCTAGAGCCCGTGTCAGTTTCTCGATAATTCCAATCGAGCCATAATTTTTAGAACTCAATGAACTATGGAACTCTATATCCTTAGACAAGTGCGAAGCTTAATAAAGCTCAGTAATCTCAATTATCTCTGTAATCTCTATATTGTTAGTAATCTAGCCACAGACCTATAATCAGCTCAGTTGTAATAGTATTCAAGTGATTCAATCCTAATCTCATAAGTGATTTGAGTAATCTATTCAAGCTCTGTATCAGCAGTCAGATACCATGATTCGATATCTTTTCCGTCAGATACAGAACCAAGTCAGACCATTTGAGTAATATGATTAGTGTCAAATTCAGTTCAGCCAGTATTCAGTTGAAAATTCAGTTCTGAGTCTTTTAGTTAGGAGTAGAAACTAGCACTGAGCAAGGTCAAGAATGGGGACTCACCTACTAGTAGAGGGTATGATTCTTAGAAGCAATCCTTGTGCTCCAGAACTAAGTAACCAGCGTAGGTTGAGACATCACATTTGTTAGTTGAGGGTGGATGAGAGACATCATACCTACTAGATGAGGGTAGATGAAGTGTCTTGACTTACTAGATGAGGGCTCCACCGTTCTTGTTTGATAACTTACTAGATGAGGGTCACATAGAGTTGTCTTTACCAGTGGCGCAGTAATGACACCCTTCCAACTGGGGCACAAGTTGCACCCCACATGTGGTAGGTCGAGGAATGTCGATTAAGTGACTAATTCCCATAGTTTCAGTTTCAGATTCAGTCTCAGTTTCAAAATCAATCTTCAAAAATTAGGACTGTCAGATACAGTCATCTATCATTGTGAGGAACTCAGATAGTTTCATTAATTTATGGGCCATCCCATTAGATAGACTTGGTCTCACATATAGTTATTTGATATTATATTCAGAGATATGCTGTTAGACAGGCTTGATCACAGTATCAGATATAATCATATTTCTTATCATTGATAAAGCTTCCAAAATCATCTATTATAAAGGTTGATCTCTAATCCTGTTAGTCGAAAGCAGTAATTCCAAGAATTCAGTCATTGATGTAAGCACATCCAGATCCTCAGTTATCAATATCAGATGAGTCAATAATTCAGTATCTCAGTGTCAGTAGTGAATTCAGTCTGTAGTAAAGTGGTATCTGAGTTTCAGTATCTAGAGTTGTGATAATTGTGTTCATGTTCTGTGCATTTATGTATGTATTCTCATGCGGCATTTTCATGATTATTCAGTTTAGATATTGTGCATGCATAAACCCTTGCATTAGAATACCCCGTCTACATACTCGATACATTTTTGTACTGACGCATTTGTGCTATGGTGTTTTATTTGACACTATCGGTTCAGAGGCACAGGGTCTAGTTTATCCTCAGCAGTTTGGTCCCAGTCAGCAGCAGTATCAGTGAGTCCTCTTCTTTCGAGGACAAGTCTCAGTTTACTACTATTGTTTCAGATTTTGTTTATTTTCTATTGACGGAGTTAGTTGCGGACATATCCCATCAACTACACAGTTCAGATAGTTAGAGGCTTTTCAGACGAATGTATTAGTATTCAGTTTTCAGTTTTGAGTATGTATAGATGTGTTGAACCTTATGGCAAGTTTCTGCATTTTTTTCCAAATATTATGTAGTGTATAGGTATAGATATCAGAAAAGGGTTAGCTTGTGGTCCTTTGGGTCCATAAGCACCGTGTGTCATCTCGGGATGGGATCTCAGGGCGTTACAACTTACAGGAAGTTTTTACCCACTATTTGCGCCCTCTACCTACACCTAGGGTCAGGACCATAGTTAATACCTACTCTCGGGGTCTAAGCATAGGTACAGACCACATGTAGCCACCATTCTAGTTTTCTCCTATTTCATTTGAGCTTTAGTTTTAGGGTTTTCTCTTGTACTATAAATACACTTTATGTGTTTTTCAGTAGAAGTTATGCACTTTTGATACTAACAAACATATTTTGATTCCAATATCAAATTTTGATCTTAGGATTTGCTTTTATTAACTTTAGTTAATTAATTCTATTACGGTAATGGGTTCATTATGATTTCATCTTGGCTTTCAGTTATGAATGTTATTGATTTTTTCACAAGCATGAGCGGCTAAAACCCATAGCTAGGGTTGTCAAAACCCGAGCAGATTGATGAAGTAGGAGATGTGCGATTGTTTAATTGAACTAATACCCATGCATGTATTGCTTTATCTTCATTATAATAGATTTATTAATGGGTGGACACATTAGAATCCTGCCTAGATGTTGTTGCTTACTACAAAAGAGGAGTTGTGACTAGGAAAAGATAAAGACAAAAGTTAGTTGGAGTTTAACTGTCAATCCATACTTCTAGGTTCAATCTTAAAAGGAAGGTTAGGTTTCACCTAATAACTAGAGACTTAAAAGGTAGTTAACTATGATCAAGATAAGGGTTATTAGCGCCACATCTTGAGACTTAAAAGGTAGAGGGTGAAATCCTTCTGCTCATCCAAAAAATTGTAGAAAGTAGATAACTTTTTCATTTTGCATGGAAGGTATTGGTTTGGTTCAGCAAAGCACAATAAGCATACAGAGCTGAGAAGCCAAGGGGAATACAATCCAAGTATTCACCTACACTGATACAACCAAAATTAATATAGTTACTTTCTCCAAATTACTACATCAAAACCCTCATTTACTTTTCTTGCTCTTCCCATTGACTACAACTGTTGAGATCTACAATTCCACGTGTTCCCTTGTGATTTTCCCCAACCTTTGTTGGGTTACTATATTTTCACAGCGATCGTATCATCATATAAGAGCAAGTGTTGTTTGGACATCATCAACAAGCTCCTTCTTATCCTCCTCAACATGTGCAACACTTTTCATAGATAATCTACTAAGGGCATCGGTCACTACATTGGTCTTACCCAGGTGATAAAACATACTCATATCATAATCTTTCAATTGTTCAAACCACCTTATCAAACAATGATTCAGATCAGTCTAAGTGAATAAAAACTGTAAAATCTTGTGATCCATCAATGCATCAACATGAACCCCATAAAGATAATTCATCTAAATTTGTAAGGAAAAGACAACTGTTGCATACTCAAGTTCATAAGTTGGGTAATTCTTTTCATGAGGTTTGAGCTTCCTATAGGAATAGGCTATGGCCTTACCTTAGTACATTAACACACAACCAAGACTAACTCTAAAAGAATCATAATAAACTACAAACCCATTTGAACCCTTTGGTAGAGTTAATATTGGTGGGGAAGTGAGGCGAGTATTTAACTCCTGAAAACTTTTCTCACAGAAATCAGACCACTGAATTTGGACTTTTTTGGGTTAGTTGAGATATGGAAGAAGCAATATAAGAAAATCCTTCAACAAACTATTTATAATAACAGTCTAAACCCAAGAAACTCCTGATATTTGATGAAGAGATAGGCCTAGGCTAATTTCTTACTACTTTAGTCTTTTGAGGATCAACTAAAATGCCTGCACTGAAAATGATCTGACCAAGGAAAGCTATTGATCTCTACCATAATTTACACTTTCTAAACTTAGCAAATAATTGGTGATCTTTAAGGGTCTTCAATACAATCCTTGAATGGTCTGCATGATCAAATTCACTACAAGAATAGACGAGGATGTCATCTATGAAGACTATGATGAGCATGTCCAAGTACTGCTTGAAAACCATGTTCAACAAGTCCATAAAAGTTCTAGGAGAATTCGTTAGTCCAAAAGACATAACTAGAAATTCTAACTGACCATATTGAGTTTTGAAGGTTCTCATTAAAATGTCATATTCTCTGACTCTAAGCTTATGATAGTCGAATCTGAGGTCTATCTTAGAGAAATAGTGCACCGCAATCTTGGTCAAAAAAATTCATCAATCCTTGGGAAAGGATACTTATTCGTCATTGTGGCTTTGTTTAACTGAAGGCAGTCGATGCACATTCAAAGAGAACCATCTTTCATGCACATAAAGAGAACTGTAGTATCCCATAGGGAAATTCAAGGCTTGATGAAACCCTTTTCTAAGAGGTCTTTCAACTATTCCTTTATTTCCTTAATCTCAGTTGGAGTCATTGTATAAGGTGGAATTGAAATAGGTTGGGTATCTAAGATAAGATCTATTCAAAGTCAATCTCCCTTTTCGGAGAAACTCTGGGAAGATCTTCAGGGAACACTTTTTTTGGAAACTCACTTACTACTGGAACTTACTTAAGACTTAGAGTTTTAGAATTTGACTTCTTGACTCCAACGAGATATTAAACACATCCCTTGGATATCATCTTTCTTGCCTTAAGATAGGAGACAAACTGATCTATAGGAACTGAAGTACTTCCCCTTTATTCAATTACAGACTCATTAGGAAACTAGAACTGGACTATTTTGTTTCTATAGTTATCTGAGGCATAGCACAAGTGGATCCAATCTATGATGAGAATGATATCAAAATTAGTCATCTCAAACTCTACAAGGTAAACTAAAGTGACTTTTTGAGAGTCTGTGACTAGGCAATCTGTATACCCATCTGGCTATAATAGAACTACCTACTAGGGTAGAAACTGAGAAAAGCTCTTCTAGTATGGTGGAATTAAATTCAAAGTCTACTGCTATATAAGGAGTCATAAAAGAAAGTGAACCTCTAGGGTCTAACAATGCATAAACATGAAGATGGAAGACTTGTAACGTAGCCGTAACCACATTAGGAGAACTCTACTAATTATGTCAAGTCTAGAGAGCATAAAGTCGATCCTGACGCTGCCCACTAGTGGTGATAGAGGTGGCGCTCTACTCAGTCAGGCGACCTACTAGATTCGACAATAAACTAGACTGACCTAGTTGACAAAAGTCTTTACCCTTCTGGGAAACCACTGGTAATCTATGATCTTATAGCATGGCATGCCACATCCCAAAAATGTATAGTTTCCTACCCTGTACTTCTCTAATGGTTCTTACACATCTCTTGCAAAGTGGATTGTCATACTACCTTAGGACTTAGAGCCAGGCGTTCTATCCTAATTGCCCTGCCTAAACATAGGCACTAGCACACTAGATGAAGATAGGGATGGGGCTGAAAAATTTTGGCGGGGATGAGAATGATTCCCACCATCAGACCTTTGTCGAGAAGTTGAAGTTAGTAGTTTTAGCTCTCTTATTCTCCCTTTTCTTCTCTTTGAACTTCTCCTACTCAATCTACTGAGCATAAATAATTAACCTAGAAGGGTCCTTCTTATTAATCAACATATCTATTCAATACTCCTTGACTACATCATCTGACACCATATACAAACCTACTCATTCTGGCCCTAGAATCATCCACCATAGTTGGAGCATTATTCGCCACCTAGGTAAACTTGAGTGAGTACTCCTTCACACTCATGTTACCCTGCTTTAGATTTATAAACTCTTGTACCTTATCCTCCCTTAACTTGAGTGGGAAGAATTTATCTATAAAGGTCATAGCAAATTTATCCCACTCTATAGGTCCTACCTCAACACCTCTATATCTCTTCTACTTCTTGAACCAAGTATGATCCACCCATTATAATTAGTAATCAGCTAAGTCAGCACTCTCACTAGCACTGAAAACCATACTATATGTCTCTTTCTTGACACCATCCAGAAACTCTTACGAATCCTCCTCAAACTTGGATCCAGAAAATAATGGAGGATTCATTTGAGTGAAGTGTCGTATCCTAACTAATGTCGTGCTCACTACTAGATTGGCTAGGGTAATATCCTTCTAGTATTCTCAGCAACCATAGTCTTGGCCAAAATGGTGAAAGTGGTCCTGAATTCGACATAGAAAACATGTTAGTTCAGTGGATCTTATAGAATAGGTGGTGATACGGGCTGATCCCTGTTCCTTCTTCCAATATTTCTTTTGGGGTATTTTTTGTAAACATATGAAGTACAAGTTAGAAAATGTAATTCAATAGAATTCACACTCTTTCGCATGGCATAAATACTTAAAGAATGGAAACTTTCCTAAAATATCTCGTAGCCTCTTGACCATAAGTATGGTGCGCTTCACACTCATGTACAAATATCTACTCAACACGGATTTAGACACCCTAGGACACTTTAAAACCTTAGGCTCTAATACCAATTTTATCCTGACCCGAGACTATCTATTTGTCAGAACATAATGCTTAAGGCCACAAGTGACCCTAAGAAAATCCATGAATTTTATACTTGTTCTGTACACTGAATAAGGAAATAATAAAACATCATATTTAGAATCTGAACTAATGAGAAATTCTATTATGATGTAATACTGAAATAATACCCAATATATCTAAACTTCTAATAAAAATGAAACAAGTCTGACTATTTGAAAGCCTCTAAAACATGAGGAGTTGATGGGACAAACCCTGAACCAACTCTGACTGACAATAAAGGAAGTACTAAAAATAACTACAAATAACTAGTCCTCGATGGAAGAGAACTCACCACAACTACTGCAGAGTGGTACTGAATTGACTAAGGGTGATCGGGGAATTGAGCATCCAAACCTATATTATAAAATAACATAGCATTAAAAAAATTATGTGATCAGTAAATTAAATGTACTAGTATGTAGATAAATACTAACTGAAGTACATATAAATACAGATCATGAATGCATGAACATGTAAAATGAATGAAAGACCAGGTAAAGCATATACTGAAATAATCTGTCAAAATTGACTAACTAAAGAGCTGGTAAAATGAACACTTGGTCATGCAAACTTGAGCTAATATAATCTGAGTACTAAACTAAAATTGTTCCAGTTGCAATTTACCTACATGTCCCAATCTGAGCTCATCGGGGTCTAACCCATAACCCCAATTAGAAAGATGCCAGTACCTTTTCATGGGTACCGATATTGGTTATATGGATCCACTAAACCAGTGTCCCTAAGGACTATGGTGTTAGTCCTATACTGATGGGTGACCCTAAGTGAGTGTCGATCCTTTACCGGCGGGTGGTAACTCATAACCTATGTGGGCTATATAGTTCTGGAACTTAGGGACTGCTACTAAAGGTCTCAGTCCTCTACTGGTGGGTGATCCTTCATCCCTAGGTTCACTCGATGTAAAATTCTACTCTCAACTAAACTGACACTGGTATTGATAAAAGTTGACAGGACTCATAATTGATAATTGATCAACATGAATATGATAATCTGAATATGATCATAAAATCATGATCTGACTAACTTGTTGCTTAAAATCAGAAAAATGTATAAACATATAGGTATCGGGTTTTAATCCACCAGCTCTAAAAAAATATATTAAGTACAATAACATCATCATAATATTATAAGGATGTTCATGATTCTCAGACCCAAAACAATATTCATGATTATCAGACCCAAAACATAGTATATTACACTAAACTGATAAAATCCATGATTATGAGTATGGGAAAATGTTAAACTTATAAAGATAACATGCTCACATAGTTAATTTCATAAATTGATAATCAACATGGTGTAAATTGAAAATGATATGGGTGATTGATTTTTCAAGCATATAAGAACATAATTCATATGGGGAAACACACTGTCATGGTTTGTGTTCAAAACTATTAAGAGAAAGTTGAATAAATTCATATTTGACATTGAAATTTTATCAAAAGGGAGAAAGGGTTTATACTTGTAAAATAAAGTATTTTTGGAACTAAATAGGTGGAAGGAACCCAATGATGAATACCCCACATACCTGAGTTTTCTTAAATTCTTGAAGTAAAATTGGAATTGGGAACCTGGATGGGTGAATTCTTTGAAGAAGCTTTTGATTCTTTGTGTCCTTGAGAATGGGAGGAGATTGAGTGTCATTAACTGATGATGAATAGAGAAAATAATGCCTCTCTTAGGTTTTAAGTCATGAATTGGGTGTTTAGGGAGAGAAAAAAGACCAAAATGCCGCTTTAACTTAAGGAAAACTGGACGACTTTACATAGCCTCCATGACATGTTACCCATCGTGGAGGCTAAGCTGTGTGACATGCTGCATATCACGGAGAATAACCTCTGCAAAACATTAAAATCGCAAAGGCTTACTATCTCCGTGGCCCAAAATCACTCCAAACCTTTTTTGAAAATTCTAAAACTCTCATGGGTAACCCTTTTAACATTCCTAAACATATTTCAACTCATAAATCAATGATTCAAACTGAAAGAGGCTAAAAAAAATATTTGAAATATTAGGGTGTTAAAATGGCCATATCATTTGTACTTAGAGTGACATAATTGTTTTGGGGACCTTAAAATATGTGACTAGAAGTTGGAAGCTTGTCTAGGATCTTATGGGGAATTACAGTTAGTTTAGCTTTGGAACCTTTATTTTTCATTTTGACCATCTGTGCGAAAACTAGTTTAAATAGCCTATTAGGGGTCCTAGAGGTTAATTTGTTATAAACAACCTTATTTCATAAGTTACATGATTTTGTTGAGTCCAAAATGTCATTTCTAAGTTGTTTGCAAATATGGTTTGTATTTTGGAGGTTCCAAATGAGTTTTGAATAAGTTGAATATTTTTGGTGCATTGTTCCTATTTAAGAAAAATCAATCGAGAAGAAGGTTCATTGTTAGTTGTAGAGATTGAGAAATTATTTCAAAACTTCTGAAATGTCATGCATAAATTATAGGATTGATCTGGAGGGTTTGGTGCAATTTTGATAAGTTGAGATTCAATTTTATTGTGAAATATTGATGTGCCATTGAAACACGGCACTTTCGATGCTTAAAATAAAGAATTTATGCTTGACTGAGGTTGTTTTAGTAGATATAAGGTGGTTTGGTGCTTGTTGTAGGTAAAATAGGTCAATAATCATTTTGGGATTAAACTGGAAGAAAAAACCTGTACTAGATAAAGTTTGAAGATAATACGAGGCACCGTATGAGTCGTCAACACATCATACAGCTTGTAGGTTTACTCGTAAGCACAACAGAACCAAAGGCAAAAAATAAATACTAAGCGAGGAAAAGATATGACTCAGACATCTGAGTCATAAGATAAGGATATGGGTCGTGTCAAGAAATCGTAATGAGAACAGAAAATAAAGTCAAGATTTAGAGTTGAAGTCTTAGAATAAAATGAGTCTAAGACACTTCAAAAATCAGGCCATGTCGTATGGATACCACAATCCCACATGAATCGGAGGTCACCCAGATAACCCAACCTAATCATCATCATAACAACAATAAGGGTCAGGTGAATCCCCACCAATAATAAGATAGCAGAAATATAAGGCTAACAGGTAATACTTAGACAATATCTAATACTTTATTAAGGTCAACAGTCTAGCCAATATACCTAAGTCCACAATTATCCACAAAACCTCTACCAAGCTGAGTCAATAATATGTCGGAACATGCCCCCGAGAATAGCCAAGTACCAAACCTAGACAATTCTATGACATAAGATAAAGTAACTATGAAAGGTAGGTCTTCTAGAGTATGGAAACTCACCACTTCAAGGTCAATGCTTGAACCGCTTGAACATCTGATTATTACGTAGAAGAAGAAGAAGAAGAAGATGTTGCGACCCCTATGTCGCATGGGTACATAGCGTCCAGAGAAGGTTAGAGGTTAGAGCTCTAGCATGTAACTCAAGGATAAGAATAAAATAGTGCATTTGTTCAATCTAGTCAAATCATCATATGCAATCATATTTACACAAGTGTAGGCATATAAGAAGATATATGTACATGTAGTTACATAATGAGTTAAAACATAGAACAAGCTATAACATACATTTTCAAATCATTCATTGATGAAACATGAAGTGAAGAACTTTCAATATTCCACCTTACCAATTTTATAACCTTGAACTTCTTCAGTGCACTAGTCAAGAGGATCCGAACCTCTAACCTACTCAATCGATTTAACTAATTTAATCAATTCATTAGGAATGGGACTTTATCATAGACTTACACATTTAATCGGGCATGGAACTCTAATCACATGTGCACACATTCACTCGGGCGTGGAACCCCTCTCACATGCTCCCACATTTAATTGCGCATGGAACTCTAATCACATGCAAATTCATAAGGCGAGTTATTTTAACCTCCAGAGATCTCTTTAAGCAAGGAACTCCAACCATAATACAATAGATGAGGGACTTTAACCACAAATCCTTAGATGAGGGACCTTAACAACAAGTCATTAGATGAGGGACTTTAACCACAAGTCATCTTATTTCCATCATTAGTCGACATTTTAAATCTTAACCCATCAGTTCATGCATTAATATCCATACAATTCATTTTGACATTAAGGGCTTGAATCCATTTAGGTAATTCTAGCCACCAGGGTTACATATCAACACCATAGACAACCACATGGTCTTTGCCAACCCAATAAGCCATTAGCCATATAAATAGGCAAAAGGACTTAGTTCGCAACACGATGGAAGTTGATTTATGATTATCAAGGCCTCTACAAACCAACCATTACTCATTATTATTCGTACACACACCTTTCATTCAAACACAATTTGAGTTCATGTTTTAGGGACCATGACCCATTTAACCAACCAACTATCAAGGACATGCCCTTACTCGTTGAATGGACAATAAGGCCTCTAGCAACCATTTACCAAGCATTCACAATTAACAACATCTTACCTTATTTATTTCCACTAGACTAATACCATAGATACACATTTGGCCTTCGTACAACCATTTAACCATTAATCACTTCAATGGTCTAAATGTTTTAATTCAATTCATCATTCAATTCATGTTCATCAAGATCTACACAACTATTCACATTTCATTAGAAAGCTTATAGCATAATCTCACCATATTTTAGTTGAACATACTATTGAAATTCAATTTTATGATTAGGAAATTTAATCCCTTATTAGTCATCTACCAACAAGGTTATAAATTATACAATACATCTCTTATAATACCTTCACGATGTCATTTATCAGTCATTCATTCTTATTGGGCCATTACCCTAATTCAAAACATTATAAACATGTTACTAGACAATTTGCTTAGATATTTTCACAAATACCTTATGTGCATACCTTTAACAAGGCTATTTTTATGGTACAAATCATCAAGATTTGGGTTAATCAATACCCTCATGTTAAACCACATACAACCAGCACCCACATATGCTATTCATCATCAATAACAAGTAATAACACAAGTCTAATCAAGAAACAATATTATTCATTATTTGTCAACAAATCCCTTTTCATTTATTTCAAATCACCATATACACTTACTAATCCAAGTGTAAAATACATGGGTTTAGAGTTATTTAACAAGGGTAAGGGTTACATGCCTTAAAAAAGATGGATCCACAAAGAACTTGACTGCACTTTGTTTTCTAGATGAGCTCCCTTCAAACCCTAGCCTCTAATCTTGCTTAAAAAAACTTTGAAAGTGTTTGAGAGGGAGTTTAGGATGTTATATCCACATAAAAAAATATGTTTAATGAGGATATATACACTTATATAATGAAGGGGCTTAGGGTTTGAGATGTTGGAAATGACCACAATGCCCTTAGTTAAAAGCTGGAAAATAGACACATCCAGGGGGATAACTCACCATACGACTCACTAAAGGAACCGTACCCTAGGGTACGAATGGTACCCTAACTAGTAACTTAGGCTTATCTTAAGTCACACATACTGTTAAGGATACGACCATACACCCTTAAGTCATACCCAAATGGTACAAATCACACCTAACTCGTATTGTCCACTTGTAACAAAAATAGTCCACTCCAAGATAAGACCTCACTCCGTATGACTCACCTAGGTACAACTCATATACTGAGGGTATGATTAAGGAGGGGTCACTCATATATGGGATATAATGACACTCTTCTAGGCAACTCAATGTATAAGAGAGGAGGAGAGTGTGGATAGACCCATATCCAAGGATACGAGTGGCTTGTCCAATCGTATATTGGACAACATGCTCAAAAACCAAAAGTATTTTTAAGGCCAAGATCTTAGGTGTTTTAGAGTTGGAAGTCTGAGTACGACTAGGATGATCAAACTATAGGCTGACAAGTGTTCAGAGCATGAAAGAAAGAAGTCCCAAGTCATAACGAGTGAAGGCTACGAGTTGTATGGTCATGATATGACTTGGTAAGATGAGTTGTAAAGTTAATAGAAAGTTGAATTCTGGAAGATCAGACACTAGAGAACATATGACAAGCATGGTACAACTCATAAGAAGAGCATATAAGTGGATGAAGAGGAAGTAAAGTATCTAGATTGTCAGCTGGTGGATTTCTGAGCCTAAGGGCGTGAGAATCAAGGTCAAAACTATTACAATGATAGATACAGTGATAGGAGCAGAGACTAAGATTGTGATTGGAGAGGCAAAGAAGATTACAAAGAGAAGAGTGACAGATATGTACCACCAAGTAGTCGAGATACTGGGTGTAGAATAGAAGCAATGTTGTCAAAATTATTCAAAGTCCAAGAATGTCAAGAGATTTGTCTTAAGGAGATTATGTAAACCTATCAGGTTGAATTAGAAAGTTGATTCATTGCTACCACAATCAAGCAACTAGAGCAGCAGTATGGGCAAATGTCGGCCACATTAAATCAAAGGCAACCTAGAAATCTTCTGAGTATCATAAATACTAAGAATGATGGTCACTACCATGCCATTACCACTCAGACTGGTAGAACCACCATAGATTACCTATACCCACAATTGATTAACAAAAGAATGAAGATGATTTTGTTTATGTGGGGAGTGGTATTAAGCACGATAAAGGAAAATATTAGTCCGAGGAGCCTATTTTAAAGACCATTCTGAGACCTCACCATCATTTTTCTCAAAGGTAGAAAAAGTAATAAGAAGAGGGTAAGTATTAGAAATTTTTTCTATTTTAAAGAAGTTGTCAATCAATATCCCACTTGTAGAGGCATTAGAGAAAATGCAAGGATATGAAAAACTAATGAAGGATATAATCATCAAGATAAGGTCAATCAGTTATGATCCAGTCAATAATATTCATCATTGTAATGCGATAGCTACAAGATCATTAGTAGAGAAGAAGAAGGATCCTGGTGCTTTCACCATACCTTGCATTATTGGATCTTCCAACTTTACTCATGCATTATTTGATTTAGGTGCTAGTATCAACCTCATACCCTTAGCAGTATTTAAAAAACTGGGCTCCCAAACCAACTACCATGAGACTAGTAATGGCAGATAGGATGATTAAAAGAACAATTTTTATTCTATATCATATATTGGTGAAAGTGGCTTCTTTCATCTTTCCTACTGATTTTATGATCTTATAATGGAAGTGGACTTTCAAGTCCTAATTATTTTGGGAAGAATGTTCTTGGATACAGGAAGGACACTAATTAATTTGGAGCTAGGACATCTGATATTGAGACTCAATGATGAACAGGTGACTTTTAGTATGTGCAAGTCAATAAAGCAGCCTAATGAGAAGAGAGTGATATCTATGATTCATGCATTTTATAAAGAGATAGACTTATTCCTTGATGTTGATGCAGTAATTATTTTGGAAGAAACTTTAGATATTGTTCCTATTGAAGAGAGGCTGGGTGTTGAAGTTTTGGCAGCTGTGATTATGTACTTCGATAGTGATGGTATTGATGACTATGATTTGATAGTATGTGCACTTTATGGGAGCATTTCTTATACTCATGCAACAAAGAAGCTTGATTTAGATCTAAAAAAATAAAACTATTCCACCTGCTCACCCATCTATTGACTAGCCACCTATCTTAGAGTTGAAGGCCCTTCCTTCTTATTTGTGATATATATTTTTGAGGGCCAACAGTATTTTTTCGGTAATCATTATAGCTAATTTGATAGAAACAAAATTTGAAACTTTGTTATAAGTGTTACAAGAATTCAAGTAGGCCATTGGTTGATCCATTGCAGATAAAGTGGGTATCCTACCTGGTTTGTAATCATAAAATTTAACTTGAGATGGATTATATTTCAAGTGTAGAGAATCAATTTCAACTCAATCCTCCAATATAGGAGGTGGTGAATAAAGAGATAATCAAGTTGTTAGATACTGGTGTAGCGTAATTGTTGATAATAAGTAGGTCAGTTCGATACAATGTGTTCTAAAGAAAGGTGGTATTATTATTGTTCCATATGAGAAAAATGAGCTAGTTCCATGAGGCGAGTAATAGGATGGAGAGTACGCATGGATTATAGAACATTGAATGCATGGACTCAGAAGGACCATTTTCCTATACCCTATATGGACCAGATGTTGGATAGACTTACGGGAAGAGGATGGTACTATTTTTTGAATGAGTATTTGAGTTAAAACCAAATCACTATTTAACCTGAAGACCAAGAGAAGACAACCTTTATTTGTCCTTATGGGACCATTGTATTTAGATGTATGATATTCGTGTTATGTAATGTTCCAGCCATATTTTAGATATGTATAATGTCAATCTTCTTTGATATGTTAGAAGACACCATTGAAGTATTTATGGATGATTTTTAGTCATTTGTGATTCTTTTGATGATTGCTCAATGCACTTGGCTAATGTTCTTTGAATGTGAGAGGAATGCAACTTAGTGCTTAACTGGGAAAAATGTTATTTAGGCTCAAAGAAGGTATTGTGCTTGGGCATAAGATTTCACAAAGGGGTATTGAGGTAGATTGAGAAAAAATTGAAATGATCGAGAAATTACCTCAACCAATTTTTATGAAGGGTGTTCGTAGCTTTTTAGGACATGATGGGTTTTATAGGTGATTCATCAAGGATTTGTCAAAGATTGTCAACCCTCAAGGTTTTATAGGTTTTATAGGTGATTCATCTAGGATTGGCCTTAGGGGTTATACTAGGCCAAAGAAAAGAAAAGATCCTTCATCCTACCTACTATGCTAGCAAGGTATTAAATCCTACTTAAAAAACTACACAGTTACTGAATAAGAGTTATTAGTAGTGATTTTTGCCTTTGAGAAGTTTACATATTATTTGATTGGAGCTAAGCTGATTGTACACACTCATCATGCAGCATTGAGGTACTTTATGGCTAAAAAAGATTCAAATCCTAGACTGATTAGATGGGTCTTATTGTTGTAAGAGTTTGATTTCAAGGTAAAGGACCAAAAAGGCACTAAGAATCAAGTTGCAAATCATTTGTCTAGACATGAGGAAGAGGCTATGAAGAATATTGAAAATGGACTCAAGATTGATGATAGTTTTCCATATGAGCAGATATTAGCAGATTTGTAAGATTTAATTCCATGGTTTGTAGATTATGAAAATTATCTAGCAAGTGATCTAGTCCCAAAAAATCTTTCTTTTCAGCAAAAAAAGAAGTTTATGCATGAGGTAAGGAAATTTTTCTGGTATGAGCCTTATTTATTCAGAATTTATGCGGATGGGATTATACGTAGATGTATACAAGAGGTGGAGTTGATGAGTATACTGGAGGTTTTTCACTCTTCACCGGTTGGTGGTCATCATGGAGGAACCCAAACAGCCCATAAAATTTTACAATGTAGGTACTATTTGCCAACAATCTAAAAGATGCACATAATTTTTCTTCAGCTTGTGATTAATGTAAACGATAAGGTAACATCTCCAGATTCCATAAACTTTCTATGACTCCTACCTTTGAATTGGAATTGTTTAATGTATGGGGTATGGATTTCATGGGATCTTTTATAAGTTCGTTTGTCATGAAGTATATTCTTATGGCTATTGATTATGTTTCTAAATGGGTGAAAGTGGTTGTGCTACCCAATAATGAAGCACATACTGTCACTGTATTATTGAAAAAGAACATCTTCTTTTGATAGGCACGCCACATGCCATCATTAGTTATGGTGAGTAATATTTTTGTAATCGTTTATTCAAAGGTCTTGTTGAGAAGTATGGAGTGAAACCCAAGGTGGCAATATCTCATCATCCATAGACTAGTGGATAGGTTGAGATGTCCAATAGAAAAATCAATTATATCTTGGCAAAAATAATAAATGCCAACAAGACTGATTGGTCACAAAATTTACATGATACAATATGGGCTTACCACATAGCTTTCAAGACTCTCAGTGGTGCTTCTCCTTATCAGTTGGCATATGGCAAAGCATGTCACTTGCATTTGAACTTTAAAATAAGGAACTATGTGCTTTAAAGAAGCTAAACTTTGAGTGGCATAATGCAGCCAAGTCAAGGATGAAAAAGAAGAACAAGTTGGATGAATTCCGACTCCAGGCATATGAAGTTTTGCACTTTACAAATAAAAGAAGAAGCTACATTATGACTGCATGATTGAGAAGAGGATATTTGAAAAAGTAACCAGGTTTTTCTCTACATCTGTAGTCTTTGCTTATTTCTAAGTAAGTTGAAGTCTAGATGGTATGGTCTATTTACTGTGCTAAGAGTGTTCCCATATGGGGCTTTGGAATTAAAAAGAGATGAAGAAGCCCCACTCAAAGTGAATGGGAAAAGAGTAAAGAATTATATGGGTAACATTCTAGATGTAAGTGTAATTTTTGAGATAGATCTTAGTGAAGTCTAAGTAACCAAGGTAACTATGTCGTGCCACAATATTAAATCAAGTGTTGCATAGGAGGCAACCCAAGACTTGTATCCAACTTAGCCATATTGTCTCGTGATGTTAAATAAAGCATTGTATGGGAGGCAACCCCTGTTTTTGTACTTATTAATTTATAGTGTAATATGTTTGTTCGGTGTGCAGGAATAAAGATCGCAGAAAAGATTAACAAATTTCAAGAAAAAAGGTCATACGGACTCTTCATGAGTCATATATTAAAGTAACGACTCATGAGCAGGAGTCATAAAGACCTAGGAAATAAAGCAGATTTAGGTTAAAGTTTCTAGAGTCTTTAGGAATCTTAGAATAAGTCGTACACTTAGGGTACAAGTCATTACCTTGAGTCGTATCGACTCTAAAATCCAAGTAAAATACGAGGTATTTATAAGTGGAGGTAAATACCTATAAGCCTGATACGAGTCATCCACATGACTCATACTCAAGCTTACCAGGTCAATGGTCGTGGTTCAACCCAGCCTTCTTGATTTAAAATAAAATAGGGCACCTGATATATGTACCCGATATTTGAATCACTTTAAACCTCTATTGTAGGCCAACCATTGAGCTCTAAATGCATAATTTATCTCCAAATCAAACACGAAATTTTCAGTTTAGCTCACATCGCACAAATTTTACAAGAATTTAGAGAAGTAAAGTGATAACTCAAGCACCTCAATCTCTCAACCATTGAAGTAAGTGTTTGAATGTAATTGCTCTACATTTTGAGTTAAAATTGATAATGTGTGAGATTTTTTAGCTTTTCTTGGAGTTGAATATAGGTGTATGTCAAAAATAGAAACCCTAGTTCTTAGAAATAATAGCTTAAAATGGAAATTGGGGATGAACTTGATATTATATGTTGAACATGTGTGTTTGTTGACTGAAATAGGGTGGTAATGTTGTGCATTGAAGGGTAGAATAGGTATTGCAATTTGGGACCAACTCACAAAGTTAAATCCTTATGTTACAGTGGATATAAGCCATTTTATGACTTGTACCCACTAGTAACGAGGCGTAATGAGACTCATACCCACTGACAACATAGAAACATAAATAGAGTGTAAGTTCTAGTATGGGTACAACTTGCCTATATGAGTCATAACCAAACCATACGACTGGTAAACTTAGGTCGTAAGGACCTGGGAAGTTAACAAATAATTGAGTAATGTTTTTGGTCTACTTATGATTGGTACATGTCCTTACGACTTGTCAGAAAGACTCATAAGTATACTATTGAACATCCATATATACATTTTTATCATATGAATCAATCATACGAGTCGTACCCAGATCATACAACTCTTACCCCAAGTCGTACCCTAAATAAAATATGAATGCAAACACAGACTTTTCTTATATTTGCCTTTCTTTCCTTAAGGAATTACTAGGAGTGTATGTACATTGGTATAATACCTCCAAAAGATTCCTCATCTTCAAAACATGTAGAGAAAAAGGGAAATAAGAAGGCACTAGTCCAAAGTTCTGATTCTATTGAGTCATCCAGCAGCAGCGGTGACCTTGTTGAATTCCTAATGAAGGAAAAGGTCGGGGTAAAAGACTAACGATAGGAAAGAGGAAAAAAAGTAGTGACTCCAGAGGACACACCTTCAAGAGGACCCAGAAAGAAGAACCCCTACACTTCACCCCAAACACTATCCCATTCTGAAGAGCACAGTGGTAATGACAAAAAAAATCAAGCTTAAAGGAACAAAGTTTAGCGAATGCTAGTGTGGAAGAAGTTGATGCAACTCATGCTGATACATAGGATCCACCCTTAGCTATTAAACCTACTCCAGTGCCCACTTTTGAATGGTGGGGATGCCTTAGTATGCAGGAAACTTATAAAGATGGGTTCAATAGACTTGAAAATGGAAGAATCAAAAGAAATCTATATTTTGAGAGGCAATTGGCGACCACTAAGATGTCTGATCTGCCCAGATGTGAGGTCTAATTCAGCCAAAATGAGTTTCAGTGGATGACCACACCACCTAAAAAGTACAATGTCATATTAGTTTGAGAGTTTTATGCGGAATACAAGGGATAACTAAAAAGACAATATCTGCAGGGGCAGTTATGGAGAGGTGGTGATCACATCGAGTCACTGACCATTTTAAGAGTGCGGGTGAATGTCTCCCATGAGCTATTTCTCAATTCTTAAATGGACCAAACTTCTAGCCTCCAGTCAACACAAGAGAAACACAATTTTGCATGGATGAAATACAAATAACTATATGAAAACAACTGGGGTCAGATGACAAAATGCGGCACTTTAAGTGGATCGCCAGTTTGATTATTATGAATGTAGAGGATGCAGTTTGGGTGGAAGGAGTCCCAGGAGTGACTTCATAAAAGATAGAAAAACAAACCCTGAATTTTGAGGCCAAGGCATGGTGGACACTGGCCAGAAATAGACTTTTTCCCACTACTGGGGAAAATGTACTCAACCCAATTTGTACAGCATTAATAACTAGGTTGATGGCTAGGTAATAGTTTGATATGGGATATTTCTTTACCCGAGAGATTTGATATCGGGCTGTGGGTGGAGAGAAGGTTTTATTGGCATATCCTTACATGATTACATAGATTTTCTTAGCTTTGGAGGTGCAGGTACTATTAGGGATTAATGAGCTGCTCGATCCCAAAAATATCTTAGATCTTGGGTTGAATCAGGTTGTAGAAAACCTAATAGCCAGACAGGCAAGGAAAAGATTTGATATATTAGCAGAGATATTTATATAGACTTGATTTGCTAATGCTGCTAAGATTGATTCCACCATAGGAGGAGATATTCGGACTGATCCATAACTTCAGATGCAATGGGTACATCTAGTGACCCTCCTACTGGCCACTCTATACCTCCTCAACCCATAGCTATACCAGCTGATCTAACTGTTATCTCATAGTCTATGTATGATGAGGCGATAAAGAGATTGACCACATTGGAGAATAGAGTTTGGAATATGGATGGGGGTGTAAAGCCATAGGTTGAAGCAAAGTTATAAAACCAAGATAGAAAGGTACAGGGTTGGTTAGAAGCATTCGAGAAGCGGATGACCCAACAGTTGGGTAGTAACCAAATTCCTGATAATGCAGAGGTGAAATCTAAAGTGGCCAAAATTAAGAAGATGGTTGACAGCTATTTATTCCAGCATCGGTAGGCAGAGGTGAAGCTAGATATCCATGTTTAAAATATCAGGGAGATTCTAAATCCAATTGAGGATCCCTAAGAGAGAAAAAATAAAAAGTGAAAGAGTGTTGAATAAGATGACTTGAAGAAGGCGATGAAGGATAGTGTATTGAGTGAGAGGGACAGGAAGGTGAGGGTCCATGAGATAAAGGATGGATCTAGTAGCTCGACACTAACAGTATAATGTATATGGGGGCAGCGAGGTACCCCTGACAATTGATATACAAGTAAATATACTGGTCATAACCAGTGACACGATTGAGAAGTAGCTGAGGATAATGGGACCTAACTTGAGGGCCCACAAGATGATATTGAATGATCCAATGCCTTGAGCACCCAGGTAGCGTCCAGGTATGTTCCTAATCCCTTGGATTTATTTTTAGTTGCACTGGGATAGTGCATAGCCTTTAAGTTGGGGTGGGGTGTACCAAGGCTACCACGGGCTATACTTTCCATGTTTTGAAGCTCATGGCCATAATCTAAAAAGTTAAGAACTGGAATGTTTTGTGTTTTGTGTGTTATTTTGTGTTTTGTTATGTGCTAGGACAGCTGAAAATAGGAGGAAAATTTGTACGTGTGGCAGTTGATGTTGTTTTGAATAACTATGTTGAAATTGGTTGATTTTGAAAATAACTATGCTGGAAAATTTGACACCACTCCAAAACTTTGTTGTGTGGTGTGTGTATGTGTGTAAGACAATTGTGAATCTGATAATGGCATTAGGATTAGGGATAGAACAACGAAAGGAACAATTGCATAACTAGATTAGTAGTACCTAGTAAAATACCCCTGTGTGAGTGTATGTGAGGCGCTACTTAGTTCACAGTGTGTCAAAATCTAGAACTTTCCCAGTTTCTCATACCCAAGTTTAGGATAGTTGAGTAGGAGATAATCAAATGACATTTTTTCTATAAGTCCACTCGAACTGAAATGTCCAACCAAAGGTGATATGAATCCCTTTGATCCAAATATTTGAACCTTAACTGACCCATTTATTGTTTGATACACCAATATCACCTTCTCATTCTTACAATGAACCTATTTTGGCCCTGGTCCTCCTTGTAGACTATACACCTTAACTCAGGAAAATCGCCTAAGTTGAGGGTGGCTATTATAGGGGTGCATAGGGAAAATGAGTATGAAGAAAGACATGTGGAGAAAAAATGAAAAAGGACATGTTCGATGAAAATAAAAAAAGAAAAGAAAAGGAAAATTAAAAGAAAAGAAAGAAAAAAATAATAAAAAAGAGAAAAGCAAACTGTACCTGGTCTAAGTTGTATGTTCTTCAAAATAAAAAGGAAGACATAAAGGTGGAAATAAAAGGAAAAAAGGTGAAAAATAAGTGTACCCTAAATAAAGCGTAGTGTTAAGGAGGTGTAGTAACTAAAAATGTCCCAAAAAGGATACCATACCAGCGCCTAACCTAAGTTACAAGCAGAATAAATTCCTTTAGTGATCCTACCTTGGTTGTCTAAAAACGTAGAAAGAGAGAATTTGGGCAATCTTATGGTATCTGTATAAACCAGTGGTACTTCTTTGTGAGCGAGAGTGTCTTCTGTATACCCCTGAATAATTTGATTAATATTAACTGAGTAAATGGATTTTTTTACTGTGAGAACACATGGGCTATATTGTTAGTAGCTAGACTATCTGGTTAACGTGGTTTGTGTTTATGCCTGGCTTTCTATTACTAATGCAATGCCAACATCGGATTTCTTTATGTTTCTCCGTGTACAAAATTGATGTACACAGTTTGATTCTTCAAAAGTAAAAATTAGGAGTGGGAATAAAAATGTTGAAAACTGAATTCAAATCATTGCCATAGGTTTCTTAGCATCCTTTTGTTTAAGAATTGTGTTGTGTTATAGTTTTTTATTTTTGTTTTGCCTTAGGACGCACAAAAGTCTAAGTTAAGGGTGTTGATACGCAGTGGAAACATGCCATTTTCAATGCTTAAAATGAAAAATTTATTCTAGTACTAAGTTTGTTTTAGTAGATATAAGGTGGTTTTGTGCTTGTTGCGGGTAAAACAGGTCAATAATCTCTTTGGGATAAAATTAGAAGAAAAAGACTTGTACAGGATAAAATATAAACATGATACGAGTAACCATATGAGTCATCAACACATCATATCACTTGTAGGTTGACTCATAAGCACAACAGAACTAAAGGCTAAGAAGAAATACTAAGTGAAAAAATATATGACTCAGTCATTCGAGTTGTAAGATGAGGATATAGGTCATGTCAAGAAACCGTAAAGAGAACAGAAAATAAACATAAGATTTAGAGTTTAAGTCTCAAAAGAAGATGTATCATAAAGATGTATCTTATCAGTGGTATAAGGAGGGGTAGCAGTGAAGGGGTGATGATGTAGAGCTCATAAATTGATTTTGAAAAGGTTATCTATATCATCTAGTTTTGGTTAAATATTCTGACTATGAAAGTCCTTCTTTGAATTCTTTCCCCGTATATTATTAATTGAGTTTGTGATATAATGATTACTGAGTCTGAATACTGATAACATGAGTGACTACATCTGACAGTCCTGATACTAATGGAACTAGTTGGGTTCCACACTATATTGATTTGAATGTATCTGACAGTCCTGGATTTCTATAGAACTGAACTGATTTCTCTTATTGAAACTGGATTTGAAACTGAGACTGTGGGAGGTAATCATCTAATCTACATGCCTCAAAACTGAACTGGTGGGGTCCAACCTGTAACCTAACCTGGAAGGGTGTCAGTACCGTGCCATGGGTAAAGAAAAGTTGTGAGTATACCCTCTCTGATAGGGAGCTCTTTCGTCAACCCTTCCTAGTAGGAAACTCAAATGAGATGTATAAATCCCTAAATGTGTAGGGTGCATCTCAACCTACATTGGCTATGTAGTTCTGGAACACAAGGATTGCTTCTAAGGATCACACCCTCCGCTGAATAACAAGTGAGTCCCCATCCTTGGGTTCACACGGTGCTGAATCCTACTCCCAACTGAATAAACACTAAACTGATTAACTGAACTAAACTGGTACTAATGGTATTGTTGAGTAGAGCTAAACTGAGTTCACTGAGTTTCGTTGACTGACAAAATGCTATTGAGATCTGAGGACTGACGGAGAGTACTGAAGTTACTGAGATTTTTGGGAATACTGAAGTTACCGAGATTACTAAGTACTGATGTTACTGAGACCACTGAGGTCACTAAGATTACTGAGTAGGACTAGACTGATACTGAATTTACTGAGTTTTCCTGAGTCATGAGACTGGCTGAATTCTAAGGATAATGGATTGACTGAGAGTATCATGAAAACATGACACTGGCTCTAGGCACACAGCTAAATTGTCAGGTACAAGTACCCCCAGGACTCAATAGCATTAAACTGACAGAACATGACACTTTTGGAACACATGACCAATATCAACAATTCATAATACATTAATTTGGGGATTTCATTAAGCATATGGTTATCATAGTCTTATCAATGGAATTGCATATAAACATGTCATACTTTCATCAACCTAATCTCATGGACATTCCCTCAACTATTCATAATGCACACAGTATCATGGAAGTCATTCTTAGTCATAGGGTAAAGCATACACTTATCACTTGGGTCACAATTAAGCTATAATGCATAATTTCTATTCTCTTAGGCATTCTATCAAACACCTAGGATGCATGACTTAGGGCACTGGCATGACCATCAAATTTATACAGCAAAACTTCATATTTCAACTCAATTTCACATGTTTCAGACCACATACTAGCATAGGTTCATGAACAACACATAAAGATTCCAACTTGGGAATCATCCAACCATAATCACATGAACATTATAAACCCACAACAAAATATTCACAATACAAGATGTAAAACTTAATTCTTGGGCTTCATGGATGAAAGGAATCCATGAATAAACACTGTGCATACCTTAGTTCTTGATTCTACGAAGATTGACAGAGAGATTCTTAAATTTGAGTCTTGGATTCCAATCTCCAATTGAAAACCCTATCTTGTTCTTGAGAGAAACTTGAGAGAAACAATATATTTTGGGTGAATTATGGCTGAATCATGTGTTATTGGGTATATATAGGGGTGAGAAATTGACCCTTTTAACCCTTGGACGCATATTTTAATTCTCTAAAAATTTCCCAATTTTCATCCTTGGCGCGATGTGCCACTATCGCGCCAAGTCACTGGAACTAGACAATTGGGAATCTGCATAGTGGTGCGACGCGGTGCTATTGCGTTGCCACTTTGTTTGTGTCCTGGAAGTTTGGCACGACGTAGAGACATTGCACTGAGACACTGGAAAAAGGATAATTCTGAATTAGAGCCTTGGGATGACGCGCCATAATTATGGAGGCTCACTGGATTTTGACGATTGCCATTTTGGCCTGCTCTGCGATGCGTTGATGTCTTAGGTGTCACACGTCCTTACTAAAAAGGCTCTAACTCTTTGCTTGGGTGTCGGATTTTGGAGAATTTGGTATCGATGGAAAGCTTATTCAATTTTCCAAATGATAAAAAGTGAAAATATTGAAAATATTACATGTATAAAAGTGGATTCATCTTTAAAACCAGATTTCAACATTTATGGGATGATTTTAAGCTAGATAGAAGTACGGGGCATTACAAATAGGCAATGACATGACCCTGTGGCATCAAAACGCATCCAAGACCAACACCAAATGCATCATAAAACACTGTGAATCCCTCCCCCTCAACTGGAAGAGCTAACACCAGGGTTAAAGTGAGACAATCTTTGAGCTTTCCAAAGCTCAACTCACACTCCTTGGAACATTGTAAAGGAACTTCCTTCTGAGTCAATCTACTCATACGGGCTGATATGGTAGCAAAGCTCTCAACAAAGAGCCTATAATAACTAGCCAAACCAATAAAACTGCAAACCTTAGTTAAAGATATAGGCCTAGCCTAATCACGAATCGCTGAAATCTTAGTCGGGTCTACCATAATACCCGACTTGGATACTACATATCCAAGAAATGATACTTACTCAAGACAAAACTTTCACTTGAAGAACTTTGCAAAAATAACATGCTCCCGCAAGACCTAGAGCACAATCTCAAGTGTTATGCATACTCCTTACTACTCCTCAAGTACAAAAGAATATAATTAATGAACACAATAACAAAGGATTCTAGATAAGGTTTGAACACATGGTTCATCAAGTCCATCAATGTAAACAACACCAAGAACTCATAGTGACCATAACGGGTCCTGAAGGACATCTTCAGGATATCCTCATCTCGAATCCTAAACAAATGATAATCGAACCCTCAAATATATCTTAGAAAATATAGCTGCAGCCTGAAGCTGGTCGAATAAATAATCAATACAAGGCATCGAATAATGGTTCTTCATCGTCTAATGAAACCCTTACCAAAAAGATCCTGGAGTTGGGAGTTCAGCTTCTTAAGCTCAGTAGGAGCCATATGGTAAGGTGCCATAGAAATAGGTAGGTTGCTAGGCTCAAGGTAAATTAAAAACTCAATCTCATGGTCAGGGGGAGTATTTGAAAGATCGACAGGAAACACACCAGTAAACTCACACACAACAGGAACAGAGTCAAGAATTGGACTCTCTACACGAGTGTTATATACATAGGCAAGATAAAACTTACAACCCCTCAATATAAGCCATTTAGAACAAATATATGAAATAACTCCCATTGGCTCATGTCTAATCGCTCCCTACTACACGATTGAGGATATGTCGAGCATGGCTAAGGTAAATGGTCTTGGCAAAACAATCCATGACCGCATGATAGTGGGATAACCAGTCCATGCACAGAATCACATCAAAATCAAACATATTAAAAATAAAAGATTAGTAAAAGTATAAATATCACTAACTGTCATAAAAAATGATCTAAAACTTTATTCAGTAGTAAAGAATCACCTATAGGAGTAGATACATGCAAAGGCACAGATAATAAATCACTGGTCAAGTCCAACTGTGGTACATAATAAGCAGATATATAAGAATAATTGGATCCAGGATCAAATAAAGAAAGAGTAAACTTGCGGCATACAAAAATTACACCTGTAACTATAGCATCCAAAGTCTCAGCCTTGGGTCTAGCAGGTGCTACATAAAACTGACCGCGTCTGCCACCTGGATGGGCACCTGACCGACCTCCTATCCTACCTACCTGAGTACCACCTCAAGCACTCTGGTAACTACCCCTATGACCTCGAAAACCACCTCTACATAAAGGATGAACTACTCTTATTAGATTAATCAACCATCACCCCATGACTAGGGTAGTCTCTAGAGAAATGATCGAAAAAACTGTAGGTAAAACAAGAATCATAAGTAGAACCAGAACTCATAGATCCAGCTGATCTGGCATAGCTTCCATGCCTAACATAACCTATAGATGAACCTCTCAAGGATTGATCACCAACCTTACTAGAACGGTCACTAGTAATGGACTGACCCCGTCAGTAGTCTGAAGAGCTACCTGAATTGGATAACTAGTATGACTTGAGGCTAAAAAGATAGACGTGGAGAATATCCAACATAAGAAATACCACCCTAAATTGGGAACTACTATGGCTCCCACTAAATCTGCCCTAAAACATAGGCCTCTTATCATGGCCCTCACGCTTTATGTCCTCCTTCACTCTAGAATGATTAAAAATATAAGAAAAAGTCCTACCCATGATGTGGCATGGAAACACGACACTTTTGATGCTTAAAACTGTGAATTTATGCATGAACTTAGGGTATTTTGTTGGATATAATGTACTTTGGTGTGAATTGTAAGTAAAAAAGTTTTACTATAGTTTTTGAAATAAAGGAGAAGAGAAAGACCAACTCTGATCAGTATACAAGTTAGTCTCTGAGTCGTAACCAATCAATACAACTCGTATACTGAATCATATGAGTAACAGAACTAATAGCCAAACTTGGGAGCCAAGTATGAGGACGATATGACTCAAGTACCCCAGTCGTAAGCCAAGGTACGAGTCATATGTAAAAGTTTTGAGCATAACAAAACCTGTGCTACTATCCAGGAGTTGAAGCATCAAGAGTATACGAGTCAAAAGTTTGAGTACTACTCGAATAGAGATGTCATATACAAACTAGTGTTTAAAACTTGAAAAGACTAAACTCCCTGGTGGATACAGATGAAGGACATGAATCACACACTAAGGTTTAACTTGTAAGTGGAAGTCGTATACTGAATAGGGAGTTGAAGCCTTAGAAAGATCAGACACTGGAATAGATACGACAAGTCAGGGTAATACTTCTAAGTTGAGGATACAAGTGAAGACCGAGTTGTACCAACTGCCAACTTAACTTTAGCTTTCCCATTTTTAATTGAATTTTTTAGTTATTTTGAGTACTATAAATACCCTAGGGTTTATTTTTCATTAGGTTAGGCTTTGTGATATTTTTTTACATGCTATTACGCACTATTACTCATTAATACATTATTTCTTAAGATCTTAGGGTTTTATTCAAGTAAAAACTTTGGAGTTTATTCATCTTATTCTTGTGCAACTGATTTTATGTGTCCTTCATTGATAATCATAATTTCTTGCACAAACATGAGCAACAAATCTCCTTATCTAGGGTTGTGGGAACCCTGGTAGATTAGCTACGTTAAGGAACTGTGACACTTAATTTTTCTAGGTTTTTCTACATGTATCTTAGTTTTTTTTTTTTGCAATAATTAAACTTATAGTAGCAGTAGATGCTTGAGATTGCCTGTATTCGCATCTACTCGATAACCAAGAATTTTGCATTTAGGAAAAAAGATTAAGATGGTGATTTGAAATGCAATAACCAAGAATTCCATCTTCTCACCTAATCCTTCCAAGGCAAATGTCATTGAGGCCATAGAAGGGGGCAACAAGGCAACACCCTAATATGAAAACCAAGTAAAAAGGGTGAAATTTATCTTCTAGCTTACCCGATAGCTGATAATACTTATCTTGTAGGCTTTTCATGCAAAACTATAGAATAAGTGGGTTGATCACAAGAAATTTATGCAGTTGAGATACTAGGGGAAACACAGACCTAGCATTTATCTCATATTGATTACAACTCAAAGCACTCAATAATTGCTTACTATTTGCAATTGATAATAAAATCCCCCCATTTACTTTTTTGTACTACTCGTGGATTATATCAAGGAAAGTAACTGCTCATATTTTCCCTATGGGATCGACCCCAACCTTGTTGGGTTACTATATTTGCAATCAACTACATTATACTTCTACTTGAGGTGTAGTTTTGGGTGACATCAAATTTTGATGACATTACCAAGGAAGACAGATCAGTAGTAAATTGAATTGGTAAAGTTTGTGGGTTTTTAAATTTTTGTTTTTTCTTTGGCATATGTTGGAGTATGCCAAGTATGAGGAGTAGAGGCAATCCCTTACTCCTATTTGATCCAGAACCACAAAGAATCCTTCAAACACCTAGAAGGATATCAGGACAAGTTCGTAATGGGTTTAAGACCCCCCAACTATGGACCCAAATACAGCACTCCAGCGTGCTCTATTAGATCAACAGAATATTGTAGACTTATAGACACAACAATTGTTGGAGAAAGAATATAGAGAAGTAAAAGAAGCAAGACTTGTTGTAGAGGAGATAGTAGCTCAGCAAAGAGGACTAGTACGGTCGAGACATGTTTTTGATCATTAAGTTCTGAGAGGCAGGGCTCCATTTATTCCAGCTTATCTACACTTAGACTCGTATGAGGAAAATAATGAAGATCTAGCTCATGATACAAAGTCTAGATCAGTTGTTCCTCCTCCATCAACCCCTAATGTGAAGTTTGATATTACTAGTGCTATGATCTAATTGATGAATCTGAAGGGTATGTTTTCGGGAGCTACTAAGGATGATGCAAACATGCATCTTAAAAATTTTCTTGGAATCTACACAAATTACAATATTCCAGGGGTTAATCAAGAAGCATTAAGATTGAGGTTGTTCCTATTTTCTTTGACTGGAGAAGCATCTCTATATTTAGGGGAACTTCCAAAAGGATCTATCACTAATCACACGAGTTAAAGACAGTTTCTGAGCAGATTCTTCCCTCCTACATAGATGTTATAATTCAAGTAAGAAATTTACAATTTCAGGCAGCTACTTACAGAGTCTATTTTATGAGGTGTGGTTTCAATTTAATAAGAAGCTGAGGATGGTACCAAATCATTGAATTAGAAGATCTAACTTATCTGAGATCTTCTATCGATCACCAAATGATAGTTCAAGAGCAATGATAGATACTATTTCAGTAGGAGCATTTATGCGTCTATGCTGGGAAGCTGCACTGGAAATGTTACATGATATTTTTGTTAACAATAAAGGATGGAATACTCGAGATTCCAAATATGGTGATGGTACATATGCTATTAGAGCAACAAATATATATGAGTAATAAATGACATGGTAGCACAAGAGGTTGTACAGCTTCATACAGATATTAGGTTTCTTACAAAACAATTTAAGGCAATGAGTACTAACAAGGTGAATGCAGTAGTGACATAGGGGTCTACCTCTAAACTATTTAAGATTGAATTTGAAGAAAAGGTAAAGTACCTTGATTGAAGACTAGCAGATTTCTGAGCCCAAGGACAAGGAAATCAAGGTCAGAACTATTATAATGATAGATAAAGAGATAGGAGTAGAGATAGAGATAGTGATTAGTGATGTAAGGAGGACTATAAGGAGAATAGTGACAAATATATTCCACCAGAAAGTAAAGATACAGAGTCTAGAATGGAGGCACTTATGGCCAAGCTGGTCAAAGGAAAGAAAAGTCAAAAGAACTACCTGAAGGATATCAAAGTTGACCTATCAGGATTGAACCAAAAAGTTAAGTCATATGCTACGGCAATCAAGCAGTCAGAAGAGCAGTTTGGTCAACTGTCAGCCCAAAGTAAATTAGAGACCGCCTAGCACTCTTCCAAGAAATAAAATGGTAAATCCCAAAAATTATAGTCAATGCCATTCCATTACCACTTCGAGTGGTAAGGTTACTACAGAACCACTTGTACCCATAGCTTATAAGTAGAAGAGTGAGGATGAGTTGGTTGATGTTGAGAGCAGCAGCAAGTCGAATGAAGGAGAAAAAAAGGCTACAAAGCTTATGTTGAAGCCCATTCCAAGACTACTTTCTCCCTATCCAGAAAGATTGAGAAAAAAATAAGAAAAAGGTAAGTATTAGTAATTTTTGTCTATGTTAAAAGGGTTAATTGTCAATATACCGCTTGTAGAGTCATTGGAAAAGATGCCAGGATATGCAAAATTCATGAAGGATTTTGATCACCAATAAAATGTCAGTTATTTACAAAACTATTCACAATTTTCATTATTATAGTGTTATAGTCACTAGATCTTTGGTAGAAAAGAAGGAGGAACCTGGCGCTTTCACAATACCTTGGACTATTAGGTATTTCAACTTTACTCGAGAACTATGTGAGTTGGGGGCTAGCATCAACCTCATTCCCTTTGTTGTATTCAAACTATTAGGGTTGGGAGCTCCCAAACCAACTACTATGAAACTAGTAATGGCAAACAGGACAATGAAGAACTTATTGTTTTCCTTTATGATGTTTTGGTAAAAGTGTCTTCTTTCATATTTCTTGTTGATTTTGTTATAGTAGATTTTAAAGTGGACTTTCAAAACCCCATTATCTTGGGAAGACTATTTTTGGCTACAGGTAGGACATTGATTGATCTTGAGAAAGAAATTTGATGTTGTGACTCAATAATAAATAGGTGACATTCAATATATGCAAATCTATAAAGCAACCTGATAAATTAAGAGTGGAGTGTGTGATTGATATAGGTGATAAGAAGATGATTTTGATGTAGTTACTCTTTAGGATGATGGTTTTGATATGATTATTCCTATTGAAGAGAGGTTAGGTGTTTAAAATCTTGCAACTGTGATTATGAATTTCAACTCTAAAGGTATCAAGGAGTATGAGGAGTTAGTGGGTGAATTGCATGGTGATGGTTATAAGTATGCACCAAATAAGCTTCATCTAGATTTAAAGAATTGAACTACCCCACTTGCTCGCCCATCTATTGAGGAACCGCCGGTGTTAGAGTTGAAGGCCCTCCTATCTCATTTATAATATGCATTTTGGGGGGACAACAATACTTTGTCTATTATTATTGCACCTGATCTAAGACATTCGAAGATAGAAGCATTACTGTCAGTGTTAAAGATTTTAAAGAGGGCCATTGGATGGTCCATTGCTGATATTATGGGTATTCCACCTGGTCTGTGTACTCATAAAATAAAGCTTAAGCCTAATTGTGTTCCATCTATTTATCATCAACATCGACTCAATCCTCATATGAAGTAGATGGTTAAGAAGGAGATCATTAAGTGGTTGGATACAGTTATAGTGTTTCCCATTGCTGATAGAAAATAGGTTAGTTCGATTTAATGTGTCCTAAAAAAGGGCGGAATAATTATCACACCTAGCAAGAAGAATGAAATAGTGCCTATGCGACCAATCACAAAATGGAGAATCTGCATGGATTATAGGAAGCTAAATGTATGGACTCATAAGAACAATTTTCCTATGTCGTTCATGGATCAGATGCTGGACCGATTAGCAGGCTGAGGATGGAATTGTTTTCTTAATGGATACTCAGGTTATAATCAGATCACTATTGCATTTGAGGACCAAGAGAAGACTGCCTTTACATGTACTTATGGGACCTTTGCATTTAAATGACTTTTATTTGGGCTATGCAACACTCCTGCCACATTTTAGAGATGTATGATGTTCATTTTCTTTGATATGGTCAAAGACACTATTGAATTTTTTATGGATGATTTTTTAGTTGTTGATGATTAATTTGATGACTGCCTTATGTACTTGAAAATGGCTCTTCAAAGGTATGAGGAGTGCAACTTGATACTTAATTGGTAGAAGTACCATTTCATGGTCAAAGAAGAAATTGTGCTCGGGCATAAAATTTCGAAGAAAGGCATAGAGGTTGATCGACCGAAGATTGGGGTGATTGAAAAATTACCTTATCCAATTTATGTAAAGGGAATTTGGAGTTTTCTAGGGCATGCAGATTTTTAAAAGTGATTTATCATGGACTTCTCGAAGATTGCTAATCCACTTTGAAAGATTCTTGAGAAGGAGGTAAAATTTGATTTTGATGATGCATGTAAGAAGGCTTTTGGAAGCCTAAAAGAGAAGTTGGTTTCTTCTCCAATAATTGTATCTCCTGATTGGTCTTCACCTTTCAAAATTATGTGTGATGCTAGAGGATTGGCCTTAAAGGTTGTACTAGGCCAAAGAAAACAAGAGATCCTTCATCCCATCTATTATGCTAGTAAGGCACTAAATCCAACTCAAAAGAACTATACCATGATGGGGCAAGAGTTATTGGCAGTTATATTTTCCTTCGAAAAGTTTAGATCTTATTTGATTGGGACAAAGTTGATTGTTCACACATACCATGCGGCATTTTGGTACTTAATGCGTAAGAAGAATGCAAAGTCGAGCCTTATCCATTGGGTGCTAATGTTTCAAGAATTTGATTTCAAGGTGAAAGATAGAAAAGGCATAGAAAATCAAGTTGCGGTTCACTTGTCTAGACTAGAGGACGAAGCTATGTAGAAGGTTACTAAGGGATTAGAGATTGATGACAATTTTCCAGATGAACAGATATTAGCAGCTTCCCAAGATTTAATTCCATGGTTTGCAGATTATGCAAATTACTTAGCAAGTTATCTAGTCCTAGAGGATCTTTCATATCAACAAAGAAAGAAGTTCATGCATAAGGTAAGAAAATTTTTCTCGGATGAACCTTATCTTTTTAAAATTTGTGCAGATGGAATCATTCGCAGATGCATACCTAAAATGGAGATGATAAGCATACTTAAAGCTTATCATTTATCGCCAGTTTGGGGTCATCATGGAGGGCGCTGTACAGCTTATAAGATTCTGCAATGTAGCTAGTATTGGCCAACTATATATAAAGATGCTCGTGACTATTCTGCTACCTATGAGTAATGCTAACGAAAAGTCACTATTTCTAGAAGACATGAATTAGATATGACCCCTATTTTAGAATTGGAAGTGTTTGATGTATGGGGCATAGATTTCATGGGACCTTTTGTGAGTTCATAGGGCATGAAGGACATACTTGTGGATTTTGACAATGTTTCAAAGTGGGTGGAGGCAATTCCACTTCCTAATAATGCAGTAAGGAGTGTTACCGCATTTTTTTAGAAGAACATCTTCTCTCCATTTGGTATACCACGTGCTATTATTAGTGATGGATGGACATATTTTTGCAATCATCTATTCAAGAGTCTTGATAAATATGGAGTGAATCACAAGGTGGCAACACCTTATCATCTACAGACTAGTGGACAAGTTGAAGTGTCCAATAGAGAAATTAAGTCGATATTGGAGAAGATTGTAAATGCCAATAGGACTGATTGGGAAAGAAATTTAGATGATGTATTATGGGCTTACCGTACAGCTTATAAAAGCCCCATAGGTGCTTTACCCTATTAGTTTGTGTATGGAAAGGCTTGCCATTCACTAATTGAGCTTGAGCATAAGGCACTATGGGCATTGAAGAAGCTGAATTTAGAGTGGAAGGATGCATCTAAATCTAGGTTGAATGGCATAAATGAGCAGGATGAATTCTGGCCCCGGGCATATAAAAGTTCAGCTTTTTACAATGAAAAGATGAAGTTGTATCATGATTGGAATATTGATAAAAGGGTATTTGAAAAGGGTGACCAAGTGCTACTACACAATTCAAGGCATCATTTGTTTCCAGGTAAGCTAAATCTAAGATGGCATGTCTATTCACAGTGACAAAGGGTTAACCCTATAGTGCTTTCGAAATAAAAAAGGATGGTGCAAGCCCATTCAAGGTAAACGAAAAAGGAGTAAAGAACTATATAGGAAACATAGAAGAGGTGAATGAATTAGCTGACATTAACCTTGATGAAGTCTGAGTAATCAAGGAAATTGCATCGTGTCGCAACATTAAAAAAACAACTGAATGGGAGGTAACCCATGAGGCTAGTTGGTGAAATTTGAGTATCCAACTTATCCACATCGTGTCACAACGTGAAATCAAGTGTTGCGTGGGAGGCAACCCATGTTTTTGTACTTATTTCAGTTATAGGGCAATGTGTTTATTCAATGTACAGGATTAAAAGAATGCAGGCAAAATCTAGAAAAGTAATGAAGTTATCATACGGACTCTTTATGAGTCGTATCTATATGGTACGACTTGTGAGTAGGATTTGTATTAACCTGGGAGAAAAATCAAAATCAGGCATAAGTTTCTGGAATACATTCCCAAAATGAGTCGTATCCTTTGGATGCAGTGCGTAACTAAGAATCGTACCCAGTCCATAACCCAGGTAAGTCACCAGGCTATACGAGTCAAAGAAATTACCCATAAGCCTGGGTACTAGTCATAAATACAACTCGTACCCGATCTTACTAGGTTAGATCTCAGGTTTGACCTGGCCCAGTGCTTGGTTAAAATAAGAAAAAGGGCACAATCGGGCACCTAATCGATACCACTCGTACCCATTCTCGTTTTCACTCAAATTTTAGCTTCCAATCCACAAAACAAAGTGTTTCCAACATAATTTAGCTACCAACATCTTCCAATTACACATATTTTAAGATTTAAACTCGAATTTGGGGACATTAAGATCCAAAATAAAGAACTCACTTCTTTAAGCAACAAATAAGTTTCTAAACTTCTTTTTCTTTACGTTGTAAGTCGAAATGAGTTGTGATTTACATTATAAACTTGTTTTGCATAGGAATTATGCATAAATTAGGTTTTTTATAGCATAGATTGGGTCTTATTATGGAAAATAGGAATTTGGGGAAGAACTAGGGTTTAGAAGGGAATTTTTATATGTATATGTGTGTTAAAATGCTGGATATAGTTGAAAATAGTAGTGGCTATTTTGGAAAATTTCCATTTAAGTCAAACTTTGAAGTTGAACTTCTATGTTGCAGTGGATACGAGATTTCTTATGACACGTACCCACCGTTACGGGAGTTATAATAAGACTTGTACCCACTGACAACATAGAAATCTAAAAAATTCAAAATTCTAGATGGGATATGACTCGACCATAAAAGTCATATCCTAACCTTTCAACTTGTACACATTATTAATACCCACCTGGGAAAGAATTCAACTAGAATAAATATTTCTGACCAGCTTACGATTGTTGGTCATGAGTCGTACCTATCTAGTACGACTTAAGCTGACCTGTGAATACCTATCATGCACTATCAAGGATACAAATTGGATATACGAGTCATACCCAGTGGATACGGCCAATACCCACCACTCGTACCCAACTGATACAAAGCACATTGAACTTTAGTTTTAAATTTTGCTTTTATTTTATTTTCTTAGGTACTAATAATAGTGTATTTGTAGGTACAATGCCTCCAAAGAATTCTTCATCCTCTAAACTAAGTGACAACACCCAGGAGCACATGCAAGTGTATTCGATATATCAAGTAGTAAAGTGGCCTAATGAAAGCCAAGTATCAATCCCATAGGGACTTTTTTTAACAACCTTTAATTCTAGTTCACAAGTTAGATTCAATTGGTGCAAGAGTAACCGAGAGAGAGTTTGTAATTTGTAACTAAAGAAAAGTGAACAATGTGGAAAATAAAAGTACTTGAGACAATCAATGGAGTAAAGCCCAGGGTTAAGGAACTTTGAATAGTCATACTATGTTATTGAACTCCATTCGTTGACTTGCTTATCTTAGTTGTTGATTTGTAGGGTTAATTGCATAATCATGGTCTCCCAGCCTCTAACCGTTTACCTAATTTGGATCTTAAAACTATATCATTGAGAAGGGATGTAATAATCCAATTAAGTTCTTTAAGCTCTGATCCTATGTGTGAATCAACTAAGGCATCTAAGTACATCTCTATCCTAGATACTAATTTGAATTCCTTATTTCATAAAAGAATACAAACTATACTTTGTTTATTCCCATGTTCCATCTCCCTATTCCCTCTCCTGAGATCACAAGGTTGACAATTGATGCATTCTAAGGTGACCAAGCCTTAAAATAATTATAGTTAAATTAAACAAACAACCAATAATTATAGGCAAGTTAAACAAAATCAATTCAAAACAATAATACTCATGTTCTTAGCTTTAACCTGGACATGGAGTTTCTAGCCAATAATATTCATAATTACGATCCAAATAATTGAATGCATGTTATGATATAATTAAAAGATAATTAAAGAAAATATTAAAACCTAAAATACTGTGTAGAAGCTCCTCAAAATAATCCACGATGTCCCCACCTGTCCAGCTGCCTAACAACTTGTGTGAATATATAATACACTAATCCTAAACTTTGTAGGATTAAGAAAAAAATGTCATAATGATCCAAGGATTCCAAGATCCCAACATACCACGTGGGAACTATATTATATTTATAGTATACATCCGTGTATAAGTGGGAATTTGTCCATAGTTGGAGCACTGGAATGAAGGGAGTGACACACGCATGGGAGCACCTAACTGAAACTCATGTCGGGTGCATGGCTACACCGAAATGAAGCTTGCATCATGGGCATATCACATGAACCAACTAGAATTGCACTTCTACAATTATTATAAGGCAGGGAAGCATGCTATGGAGCAGGTGTCACATGGTAATCGTGTGCAGCCACCAAAAATTACGTCCAAATATTTGGTTAAGTGTTTTAGCGTCGTTCCTTCCATCCATGCCTTTGGTGTTGTTTTCCCTTTAATTTCCAGCTTGTTTAACATCCATTTTTCACCATAATTAACTCAAAAATAATCCTACAACATCAAACACCATGTATTAGAGCTCAATACAACAAGACTTCCAGAATAAAAAGCTATAAACTCAAGCAATGTACTAGTCTCGACCTTTTTACACTTAAACTTATTGTTGACTCTTGGTTCATTCTAATTGAATGGTGCACATGTTATACAAGTTGTCCCATATAATATTGCACATTCAAAGCATAAGGAACTCATTTGCACACTATAAACCATCGAAACCAACTAGACATACACCTAAGCGGTTTAATACATCACTTTTTACAAATAAAATTAATCTCCAACAACCAAATTACACCATTTTTGTCTACCTCATTCATTTGTTTTTCACCCCATCTTATTAAGCTCATTCTCAACATTATGGTGGTAGCATTCTATGCATACCTCATTCAATTTGAACAAATTTTTATTATTTTCATCACTCAACTCCCAACCACACATTACAATTCTTGTTGAACACTAATAACTATCACTTTAGGGGCTTCAATGTCACCTTTTTCTTTTTCAATTTCATACTCCTTACTCATTTTTTTATTAAAGCGCCTAGGAGCTTTGGATCAAATTATGGTCTATCAAAGAAGGGTATTAGGCTACTTATAAGGCTGCCAAAGAAAAAAATCTAAAGGCTCAATAGGGATTACTAGGATTATGCACAAAGGTAGGTCAAAAAGAAGGTATAAAACAAGGCTATCAAAGAAATGTCTATATCATCTCCTAAACCCATCAGCACCAAACCAAACACACCGATCACGAACTTACTCATACTAGATCGGGTGTCAGCTACCAAGTCAGGAGCATACTTGGCTAACTGGTTGAACTTGAGGCAATACTCCTTAACAGTCATGGAGCCCTGTCTCAGGTTTATAAACTCCTCTATCTTAGCTTCCCTTATCTCTAACGAGAAAAACTTGTCCAAGAATGTATCCTAGAATACCTACCAAGTAATAGGGGCAGCACCTTCCCCTCTTCCTTTCTCCATACAACAACCTAGTCATAAGCAATGTTTTATAGACGATAAGATGCCAGCTCTACACTCTCTTCCTCAGAAATATGTATGACTTGAATGATCTTCCTCACCTTCTCAAGATATAAATGTGGGTCCTCACCAGCCTTAGACCCATAGAAGTCTAGCAAATTCATCTGTATGAATTCACAGATCTTATCAGTCTGGTTATTGGCCTAGACATTTACGGTGACTGCTTGGGCTAATGCCTGGAAGGCTGCCCGAAACTCAAAATGAAACACAGTCTCATTCAAGGGATCAACAGGCTGAGGTTGCTTGTTATCATTCCTATGGGCATTATCTCTTTGAGGAGGCATTTTATGAAATAAGAGAGCATGAATTAATAGTTGAGGGAGACAACTGTAAGCACATTAGATTCTAAATGAAAGAGATGACTTTTTCCTAAAACATCTTATAGCCTCTTGCTCATACATATGGCGCGCTATACACCGATGATCAAGACTCTACTAAACATCGCTTGTCAGACTCCCTATGACTCTTTAAACCTTAGGCTCTGATACCAAGTTTGTAATGCCCCAAAATCTCATTCCGAGAAATCACACGGTGCTTAAGGATACAAGTAGCCCTAAGCTAACCCTTTGAGCCTGTTACTATTTCTAACACTTACCTTTAAGATGGATAAAGCCTATAGTTTGCACCCCGAACACCACATGGTGCTCATGACCCCAAAGTACCACAAGCTAACCCATGACTAGCACCTGCAGTAAGCACTGAATAATAATACTGAAATAATGTGAAAAATAGGTTGAAATGCCATAAGATTCATAATCTGAATGCTGATAAATATAGTACTGAAATAACATCTAAAAAACTGAATTCTGTCTTAAATAGTCTAGTCTGAAAAGCCTCTAACTAAACTGTCTGAATATGGAGTTGATAGGAGAATCCCTCAACTAACTCTGACTACTAAAATACTGAAATACTGAAATAAGGCCATATGCTCAAAAGATGAGGACTCACTACTGAATGAGCTAATACTATCTGAATTTGTCTAAGCACGGTCAGTATCCTAAACATCCGAACATAAGATATAAGACATCATAGTGTAAAAAAAAAGTATACATCAGTACATAGAATATACTAGTATGCTAGATGAGGTAAGGCTGAATGAAAGGGTTTATTTACATGAATAATAATTGACTGAATGATATGTAGGAACTAAAAAAGAGTACATTGATAACTAGAACTACTGTAAAATACTGAGTATCCAATACTGTACAGATACATGTACTCTGTATCTGAGCTTTTAATGAAGTTGAGTACTGATTTTTAATAACTAAGTAACTGATATCTGAGATTATTGATAACTAAAATACTGATAACGGGTGACTATTTCTGACAATCCTAATTTTGTAGAACTAAACTGAGCTCTATACTAAAACTAAAACTGAAACTATGAGAGGTAATCATCTAACCGACATGCCTCTCTCTAAATTGATTGGGGTCCAACCTATAACCCCAGCTGAGAGGGTATGAGTACCATGCCATGGGTAAAGACAAGCTAAAGAGTCACCCTCATCTGGCAGGTACCCTGAACGAGAATGGTGGTACCCTCAACTGGTAGGTGAAAACATCTCATCAACCCTCAACTAGCAGGTTGATGTCTCAACCTATGATGGCTACGTAGTTCTGGAATGCAAGGACTTCTACTAAGGGTCATACCCTCTACTGGCAGGTGAGACCCCATCCTTGGGTTTACTCGGTGCTAAATCCTACTTTTATCTGAATGACACTGATTATTATACTGGACTGAACTGGACTGATATTGAGTCTAATTGAGTTTTGTAATTTACTGAGTACTACTAAGTGTGATATTACTAAGACTATTCTGTAACTATTATATCTCTAGGTAAACATCTAGATTTTTGGCTATTGAATACCCCCAGGACTCGATAGCATTGAAAGTAAAGCATGGAATAATCTTGAAAGCATAATAATACTTGCTTGATAACAATGCATTCATATAGACATTTTGTCAAACACTTGATAAACATGAACTTCTACATGAATGGGATCACATACTAATTTGTCATGCTTTCACTAGTCAATACATAAATATCATGAATATAATAACCAATTGTAAATTCAAGGATTCAGCATGCAATTCATATAATTCCCCACACAAACTATTTTATTTCACGAGACTTGTAATTAAATAATGAATTGAAAATTAATTAATATCATGAACATGAATTCAATCAATTTCAAGCATGGAATTCATAAATGTATAAACTTGTATGTTTAAATAGGGTTCTTGGACTCCATGGATTAAAGGAACCCATGAATGAACACCTAACATACCTAAGAAGATTAATTCTTAAAGGTTCTTGGAGGAATTCTTGAGAATTGTTCTTGTTTCTTGAAGTTAGGGTTTTGCCCTTTTGAGAGAGAATAACTTCATCTTGAGAGAAAGTGAGGAATTTGTGATATAATAGGTTATTTAGGAGTTTAATTTTGTGTTTACGACTGATTTGGATCATGGAAAAAGACCGAATTACCCCTGGGAATAATTAAAAATTTGTCACTGGATGCTCGATTTTAGGCCTAACTGCAACGCGATGGCATCGCAGTGAGCCACTAGAATATGGCTAACACTGTTCAAAAAAAAATGAACGTGAAATGGGCTTGCAGTGGGACGCGGTGGTATCGTGTTGCCACACTAGAAAAAATAACAATTTTGAAATTAGGCCTTGGCGCGACTCGCCGTTATTGCAGAGCTTCACTAGAAAATGTTAATTGGGAACTGACACTTCTCCATGATGCGGTCTTATCGCGTTGGCTTACTGGAAACTGACAATTAACATTTGGCTGATCTCCGCAATGCGATGATGTTCCAGTTGTCACACAACTTTACAAAAATTGCTATAACTCTTCACCTGGGTATTGAATTTGGGCAAATTTTATATCGTTGGAAAGCTGACTGAATTTCCTACGCAATGGCAAGTCTTAAATGGAAAATTCTTAGTAATTTAAAAATTTTATATAGAAATACTCATATACTAAGAACTAAACTGAGATTGGGAAATATAGGGTCTTACAATATCTCCCCCTTGGGAACATTCATCCTCGAATGATATTGATTAAGCTGTGAAAGTACTGATAACTGAGTTTACACACTGGCATACACAACTAAAGCATGATTCCATAACTAAAACTACTGATAAGTTGAGTTTTCATATTGAGCATACATATTTGATACATGAGTACATGACTGAACTGATTCATGAATGCATGACTGTCATGAAGATGATATGCAACAATAACTGAAATTTGTAAGTATAACTGAAAATGGAACTGAGAAAATCTAAGGAAGACTGTTACCTCAAGAAGGATCTGAGTTTGTGGAGAAGAGGTAAGAATAATTGGTCCTCATATCTGCTTCTGCTTCCTAAGTAGCTCCCTCAACAGACTGATTCTGCCAAAAAACTTTGACTAAGGGAACTTCTTTGTTCCCTAGTCTGTGAATTTGACAATCGAGGATTTAGTCTGAAACCTCTTTGAAAGAGAGATCATTCTGGATATCTATGCCCTCTAACAGGACTACAACTGTAGAATCACCAATACATTTCTTTAGCAAGAAGACATAGAATATTAGGTGTACTAAAGCTAGATCTGAAGGCAACTCAAGCTCGTAAGCTACCTTTAAAAAATAGCTGAGAATCCTATAAGGACTGACATATTAGGGACTGAGTTTCCCCTTCTTGCAAACCTCTTTACTCACTTCATGGGAGAGATTTTCAAGTACATAAAATCACCGACCTCAAACTTGAGATCTTTTCTCCTCACATCTGCATAAGATTTCTATCAGCTTTGGGATGCCCTAAGCCTTTCTCTGATCAGCTAAACCTTCTTTAAGGCATCAAATACTAAATAAGGCCCTACTACTGTAGCATCACTTACCTCAAACCAACCAATTGGAGATGTACATATCCTCTCATAAAGAGCTTCAAATGGAGTCATCTGAATACTAGAATGATAACTATTATTATATATGAATTCAATCAAAGGAAAGTGGTGATCCAAACTACCTTTAAAATCAACAATGCATGCTCTTAACATATCTTCTAGCATCTGGATAATCTTTTCTGCTTAACCATATGCCTGAGGGTGAAAAGCTTTACTGAGGTGAACTTGGGTACCAAGACCCTTCTGGAATGCTTTCCAAAAATGAGAGGTAAATTGGGAACCTCTATCTGAGATGATGGATATTGGGACTCTGTAACCTACCAACTTTCTAATATAGAGTTTGGCATATTCCTCGACTATAAAAAGTATGGACTCGCAAGAAATGAGCTAATTTGGTCATCCTGTCTACGATAACCCAAATTGAATCATGCTAATGATGAGTACGAAGCAAACCCATCACAAAGTACATGTTCACTTCTTCCCAATTCCATGTGGGAATACTGAACTCTTGCATGGACCCACTAGGCTTCTGGTGCTCAATCTTAACCTGTTGACACATATAGCACTTAGCTACAAACTCTGTTGAGTCGACTAAGCAGACACCTAGTCGGGAAAGCTGATTAACATCCTAAAGTAACTTCTTCTTACCATCCTCAACATAAGCAACACTACCCATGAACAACCTACTGAGAGCATCTTCTACTACATTGGCCTTGCCTGGATGATACAAAACACTCATGTCATAATCCTTCAATAACTCTAACCACCTTCTCTGACGTAAATTCAAAACTTTTTGAAAGAACACATACTGCAAGCTTTTGTGATCTACGAATATATCAACATGCACCCCCTACAAATAGTTTCTCCAAATCTTTAAGGCAAACACTACAGCTGCTAACTCAAGATCATGGGTAGGGTAATTCTTCTTATGGGGCTTAAGCTGTCTAGAGGCATAGACTATGACCTTACCACTCTACATTAGGACACAACCCTAACCTACTCTAGAAGTATCATAGTACACAACAAACCCATCTGAACCATATGGTAATGTTAGAACTGGGGTTGTAGTGAGTCGAGTCATCAACTCCTGAAAACTCTTTTCATAAGAATCTAACCATTGAAACTTAACTTTCTTCTGAGTCAATCTAAACATGGGGGGTGAAATAAATGAAAACCCTTCAACAAACCAATGGTAATAGCCAGCTAAACCCAAGAAATTCCTATTGTCTGATGGAGAGATGGGTCTAGGCCAGTTTCTTACTACTTTAGTATTTTAAGGATTAACTCTAATGCCATCACCAAAAATAATATGACCGAGAAAAGCTACTGACCTTAGTTAAAATTCTCATTTATTGAATTTGGTGAACAAATTATGGGCTCTAAGAGTCTGAAGTACAATTCTAAAGTGGTCTGCATGATCATTTTCAGTACGGGAGTAAATGAGAATGTCATCAATAAAGACTAAGACGAAAATATCCAAGTACTGCTTGAACAGTCAGTTTATCAAGTCCATAAAAGCTGTTGGGGAATAAGTAAGACCAAATAACATGACTAAGAATTTGAAGTGACTAAACTAGGTTCGAAAAGCTATTTTCGGAATGTCACATTCTCTGACTCTTTGCTGATGATAGCCTGATCTGAGGTCTACCTTAGAAAAGTAACTGGCTTCCTGAAGTTGATCAAATAAGTCATCAATTCTAGGAAGTGGGTATTTATTCTTAACTGTGACCTTGTTTAACTGACGATAATCTATGCACATTCTGAGGGAATCATCTTTCTTACATGCAAATAAGACTAGTGCACCCTATAGGGAAATGCTGGGTCTGATGAATCCTTTATCTATGAGATCTTTCATATGTTCTTTTAACTCTCTGAGTTCAGCTGGTGCCATTCTGTATGGCGGAATAGATATGGGCTGAGTTTCTGGGAGAAGATCTATTTCGAAGTCAATTTCCCTTATGGGAGGAACTCCAAGACGATCTTCGGGAAATACATCTGAGAATTCATTAACTACTGGAACTGACTCAAGACTACGAGTCTCTAAACTTGAGTCTTTGACTCACACAAGATGATAGAGACATCCCTTGGATATTATTTTTCTCTCTCTAAGGTATGAAATCAACTGACCCTTAAGCGTTGTAGTACTACCCCTCCATTCAAGGACTAGTTCATTTGAAAACTGAAAATGAACTATTCTATTTCTATAATCAACTAAGGCATAGCATGAATAGAGCCAATCCATGCTGAGAATGACATCGAAATTCGTCATATCTAACTCTATTAAGTTTGTTGAAGTGACTTTCTAAGATATCATAACTGGATAATTCATGTATACCCGCCGAGCTAAGAAAAACTGACCCACTGGGACAGAGACTGAGAAAGGCTTTGTTAAGATATTTGGTTTGACCTTAAATTCGACTGCTATGAAAGAAGTTACAAAAGACAGAGAAGCTCCTGGATCTAATAAGGCATAAATATGTAAATGGAAGATCTATAATGTACCAGTGACCACATAAGGAGAACTTTCCTAATCTTATCTGGACTGAAGTGCATAGAGCCTATTTGGGCGTTGCCAACTGGTGACACTGGAGGTGGCACCCTACTAATTTGGGTGACTGGACTGAGCTGAGGAATGATTATACTGACCTTGAGAACGTAACTGAGGACAATCTCTAATTCTATGTCCTAGCTTACCGCACCCAAAACACACATCGCTGCCAGCTCTATAGATACCTTGATGGTTTCTGCCATAGTTTTGACAAAGGGAATTTGTTCGAGCACTGTTGACACTACCCTGAGATTTAGAGCCTGGCGCACTATATTTGTTACTATTTCTAAACTTAAGTACTAGAGCGCTAGTTGAGGATGGAGCTAGAACTGAAGATTTTGGAAAAAAATGGGAATGGTTATCGCCCTCTGACTTATGTTGAGTGAAATTGAAGCTACACGTTCTAGCTCTCTTATTCTCCCTCTCTCTCTCTCGTTATTCTTAGCCTCTTCTATCTACTGAGCATAGACTACGAGCCTAAATATGTCTATCTCCTTGATCAAGATCGCAGTTCTGCACTCCTTAACCATACTCTCTGATACCTCAAACACGAACTTGCTTATTTTGGACCTATTTTCTGCTACTACATGGGGAGCATACCTGGCTAACTGAGTAAACTTAAGGGAATACACTTTCACACTCATGCCTCCTTTCCTAATATTGATAAACTCTAACACCTTGGCTTCTCTCAGCTTTAAGGGAAAGAATCTATCAAGAAAAGCAGTAGCAAACTCTTCCCATTCTATGGGATCTGCATCTGTGCCCCTGCCTACCTTCCACTACTTAAACCACGTATGAGCTACATCTTATAGTTGATATGTATCTAACTCAGCACTTTCACTTAAAGTCACTCTTAAAATATCTGTGACTTTCTGAACCTGATCTAGGAACTCTTGTGGATCCTCTTCGGACTTAGATCCTGAGAATAGGGGAGGATTCATTTGGGTGAAGTCTCGAATCCTGACTACAGCAGTATTGGCCACTAGGTTTGCCTAAAAAGCAGCTGGCCATTCATTCTGAGCTACTATGATATTGGCTAAAGTGGTGAATGCAGCTCTGAATTTTGCATGAGAGACATGCTCGTCCAAAGGATCTGTCTAAATGGGTTGAGGAGCTGACTGGTTTCCTATTTTTCTTCCATTGTTCTTTTTGAGAGGTATGTTCTTTAAACGAAAGTAAAAAATGAATTAGAATGAGATTTTAACTTGAGATCATGCTCACTCGCACGACATGAATACTTAAAGAAGGGAAAATTTTCCTTAAAATGCCTCATAGCCTCTTGCTCATAAGTGTGGTGCGCTACACACCCTACTTGACGTGGATTATAGACTCCCTAGGAATCTGTTGAACCTTAGATTGTGATACCAAGTTTATAACACCCTGAGTCTACACCCCGGATGCCACACGGTGCTCATGACCTCGAAGGACCACAAGCTAACCCATGACTGGCACCTGTTGTGAACACTGAATAATAATACTAAAATAATAGGTTGAAAGGTCATAAGGTTCATAATCTAAATGCTAATAAATATAGTACTAAAATAACATTTGAAAAACTGAATATTGTCTGAAATAGTCTAGTCTAAAAAGCCTTTAACTGAACAGTCTAAATGGGGAGTTGATTGGATAAGCCCCCAACTAACTCCAACTACTAAAATACTAAAGCTATTGAAATACTGAAATAAAGGAATATCCTCAATAGATGAGGACTCACTATTAAATGTGTTATTGCTATCTGGATCTGTCTAAGTGCGATCAGGAACCTAAGCATTCGAACCTATGATATGAAACATCATAGCGCAAAGAAAGAGTATGTGTTAGTACATGGAATATACTTGTATGCTAGATAAGGTAATTCTAAATGCAAGGGTTCATATGCATGAACAATAACTAACTGAATGATATGTAGGAACTGAATAAGAGTACATGGATAACTGGAACTACTGTAAAATACTGAGTATGCAATACTGTGCATATACATGTATACTATATCTGAGCTTTTACTAAAGTTTAGTATTGATTTCTGATAACTAAGTAACTATTATCTGAGATTATTGATAATGAAATTACTGATAACTGGGTGATTGTTTCTGACAGTCCTGATTCTGTAGAACAAAACTGAGTTCTATATTGAGGCTGAAACTAAAATTGTGAGAGGTAATTATCTAACCGATATGCCCATCTCTAAACTGATTAGGGTCCAACTTGTAACCCCAGCTGGAATGGTGTCAGTACCATGCCATGGGTAAAGATAATCTAAAGAGTCACCCTCATCTGGCAGGTGCCCTGAACGAGAATGGTGGTACCCTCAATAGGTAGATGAAAACACCTCATCAACCCTCAACTTGCTGGTTGATATCACAACCTATGCTAGCTATGTAGTTCTTGAATGCAAGGACTGCTACTAAGGGCCACACCCTCTACTGGCAGGTGATCCCCCATCCTTGGGTTCACTCGGTGTTGAATCCTACTCCCATCTAAATGACACTAATTATCATACTAGAATGAACTAGACTGATACTGAGTTTCATCGAGTTCTATAAAAGACTGAGTACTACCGAGTGTGACATTACTAAAACTATTTTGTAACTACGATAGCTCTAGGTAAACTGCTCGATTTTTGGGTATTGAATACCCCTAGAACTCGATAGCGTTGAAAGTAAAGTATGGCATAATCTTGAAAGCATAAAATACTTGTTTGATAACAATGCATTCATGTAGACATTTTGTCAAACACTTGATAAACACGAGCTTGTACATGAATGGGATCACATAATAATATTTCATGCTTTCACTAGTCAATTCACATAAGTATTTTAATAAACACTTGGGGAGCATGGTTATTTCACATAGTACTAGCCAACACATGAATATCATAAATACAATAATCAATTATAAATTCAAGGGTTCGGCATGCAATTCATATAATTCCCCATACAAACTATTTTTATTTCATGAGACTTGTGACTAAATCATGAATTGAAAACCAATTAATATCATGAACATAAGTACAATCAATTTCAAGCATAGAAATCATAAATGTATAAACTTGTATGTTTAAATAGGGTTCTTGGACTCCATGGGTGAAAGGAACCCATGAATGAACATCAAACATACCTGAGAAGATTAATTCTTGAAGGTTCTTGGAGGAATTCTTGAGAATTATTCTTCTTTCTTGAAGCTAGGGTTTTTCCCTTTTGAGAGAGAATAACTTCATCTTGAGAGAAAGTGAGGAATTTGTGATATAATAGGTTATTTAGGGGTTTAATTTCATATTTAAGACTTATTTGGGTCATGGAAAAAGACCCAATTACTCCTGGAAATAATTAAAAAATCATCACTAGATGCCTGATTTTGGGTCTCACCACGACTAGGTGGCATCGCGGTGAGCCACTGGAATATGGCTGGCACTGTTTAAAAAAAGACGAACATGAAATGGGCTTGTGGCTCAATGCGGGTGTATCGCATTGCCACTCTGGAAAATGACAATTCTAAAATTAGGCCTTGACGCGATGTGCCATTATCGCAGAGCTTCACTGGAAAATGATAATTAGGAACTGGCACTTCTCCGCAATGCAGTCTTATAGCGTTGCTTACTGTAAACTGACAATTGCCATTTGGCTGGTCTCCGCGATGCTATGATGTGCCAGTTGGCACTCTACTTTACAAAAATTGTTATAACTCTTCACCCGGGTATCGGATTTGAACGAATTATATATCTTTGGAAAGCTGACTGAATTTTCTACGCAATGGCAGGTCTTAAAATGGAAAATTCTAAGTATTTTAAAAATATTATATAGGAATACTCATATACTGAGAACCAAACTGATCTAGAAAAATGCAGGGTATTACAATTTCCATTAGCCTTAACCCAATACTTAGTATAATCTACTTCTAGTTACTAATGAGAGTTAACAAGGGTCACACCTCTTATCTAGTGATTAATGACAAAGAATGGATAACAATTTACCAAGGAAGACATCATGTCCCAAGAGCACAAAGGTGTTTAGCCAAACACAGCATAACATCATGTACATCCATATATTCAGATATATATACTTACCACATATAAAATTATCATATCATAATAACCTCTTTTGGATTCACCGGGCATCATCATAACATCATTATATCCTCCGTATTCACCGAGCATCATCATAACATCATTATATCCTCCGGATTCACCAAGCATCATCATAACATCATTATATCCTTCGAATTCACTGGGCATCATCATAATATCATTATATCCTCCAGATTCATCGGGCATTATCATAATATCATTATATCATCCGAATTCATCGGGCATCATCATAACATTATTATATCCTTCAAATTCACTGAGCATCATCATAACATCAACATATCCTCCAAGACAACAATATACACATACATATGTGTCAAATCAATAAGCATATTCAACCCACAATGATAGAGTATTAGTGATGTAAGGTAACACTTACCATCATACTTTACTATTAATAATCACCACAAAATATAAGTAGATACATAAAAATGAGTATCAAAATGATATATGCAATCACCACTTTTTCAAGTTAACATGTTTATTAACAAGTCAATTATAAGTCAAGTGCATGCTCTCTAGATGCCTCTTTCACTCCTACTTTTCACAATACAAACCCCAAAGGAAAACCCTTCACATAAACATTAGCTTAATCATTAGGATTGGGTCTTAGTAAGAGTGGTAACATAATTAGAGGTTTACTTGGTGAACTCATTAATAAGACAAGCGATAGTATAACTATAGGTTCAATTTACAAGACTTTTCAAGGCTATCCATATCATGACAACAAGATAATCAATCAAGTATACACATTATCCAACCTTTGACCACTTGTATAATCGACAACCAAGTTAAACCATTATAACCTCAATAACGTAACTTAGACGTTCCTCAAGTATCTAGGTCACTAAAGAATTACATAGTTCAAGCTTAAGGTAGGTCAAGTCCCACTCCTAAACCCCCATAATGACCAAGTTCACTTCTACAAGACTAACTTCTAAATTACATCATAAGGGCTTACCAATCCTTTCTAAGCCTATAATGGAAAATCTCCTTCAAGTATCCTTTCTAAGTCACCCCAAACACTAAGGCCAATTCATAACTAGTTATATATAGGTCAAGAAACTCTTAAGGTTAGTTAACAATATCATTCTCCTCTACTTAGAGCAAATAAAGTATTCTCATACTATTAATGAGACTACAAGTAGAACTATCAAAGGTTCTAGTCTATAGCCAAGCATCACATTTTATAGGTTTAATAGCCTACGAGGATCAACTAATTCCAAATATCATCATTAACCTATTTATCATCTAAGACCCCTACCAATCTCATAAGTTAGCATAATTATACTACAATTAATCTTAATCTAACTACAAGTAAGCCTAATGACATGACCCAACCTTGGGCCTTGTCGTAATGGGCATCCCAAGTCCTACCAGGATTGGGGACCGCCCCATGTTACCCTACTCATCCACCTTTATCCAACCTTTGATGGGCTAAATTTCGAACATATAACCAGATAGCATAAATGTTCTCATCAAGACTTAGGGATAGGGTCACAATCGTGACCAACCCAATTGAGTCCAACTATATCACACCAATCGCCCAACCACACCAAACCAAACCATAGGCTATAACAAAATAAGTTAGACAAAATTTAATAAAATTAATCCCAAAATGTAATAAGACAAAATAGTGAGAAATCATGTGATGTGATGTCAGCCCACCAGCCTATTCCAATGCCAAGGCCGACACCAATACTGATCCCATCCATACCAACCACTAGAAGTACCACAAAGCCTCTATACAAAAGAGTAAACAAATTTAGTTGGGACATACCCCCAACCATGGCTAAAAACAATATTCAAATTAAAAGATAAGCTTCTAAAGAAATCCATAAATGAAATGATGTCTTCCAAAAGGATGGAAGCTCATCACTTCAGCCTAAATACTGATACCGAATCCATGTGCTAAATAGGATGAGTAGAATGGATGATTCGTGCGTAGCGTGGGTATACAGCCGCCAGTACAGAGGGTTAGCGAGTGACCATTAGCATGAATCTCAAGATAAGGATAAAATAATGTTAGTTATATAACCAAGTAAAACCAATCATAATACATACAACCATATATATATAAGTGCTGGGAAAGGGAACCGGGTTTAGCATGCATTGAAAACCCCTACCTAGGTTGTGTAGCTTGGCCATCCTAAACCACCCATGGGCGATATGGATTTAGCTTCACCTGTTGAAAGGGCCCCAGTGCGTGTAGCCACACGACTAGGGAAGTATCCCATGGGATGACTAGTACATCCCTCAATAGTGAGACATTATGCACATGGTCCAAAAACACAAATCCTCATATCGGTTACTATGATTTTCCAGTTTTGGTCCCTCCGAGACCGCTACCTTCTACGACTTTTCTACACACCCCTCTATTAATTCACAATTAAAACCTTTTCCAAATAACCAACCAAATCTGTTTACCATTTTGTTAACCAAGGCTAATATTAGTCGTATCGTCATACCACCCCTTACTTGCAAGTAATATCCATAGCCAAACTATTTAGAATAAGGGGAATTTCAAATGCCCTTCCATATACCACATTAAACTACATGGGAAACTTCCATGTTCTCCATAAGAATAACCATTTAGAATTTAGCCTTTTCAGACCATTTAAACCATGCAAAGTTCCTTTACCAAGTTTAAAACATGGAAGAGTTCCATTAAAAGAAGTCAATGTAATGAACATATCTTTATAAGCATTTTATCAAGTACCTTGGGAGCATAATATAACCAAAACTAATTTTAAAGATCATTAATCCATAAACATGCAACCCAATTATCCAAAACCACCATTAATGCATATAAAAGCATAATTAAAACCATAGGGAACCATAACCAAGCAATGAATATCAAACCTCCAAATAATAGTTGAAAGCGATAATCATGAAATTGTAAAACAATGAAATCAATCATATAAACCATGTTTTTAGTTGAAATTACAATGAGGGAAGAGAATCATGCCTTATACCAAAGAATTGATGGAAACAAATCACCAAGACAAGCCCCAAAGCAATCCTTTAGTTTAAACCCTGTCACTCTTTCCCCAAAAGATCTTGAGAGAATTAAAGAGTGTTTTTTGAATAGTTTCTAAGTGTTAATGAATACAATAATAGGGTAAATAACCTCCTAAGTATATTATAAGTCATGGATCCTAATTAGGGTAAGTAGGAAAATATCCAAAATACCCCCACTTAAGTTCTTTAAAAATCCTATCACAGGGATATGACTGACCCATATGAGTCGTACCCTCCCAATATGATTGGGAGACACCTCTCACTGCAATCCTCAATCTTGGATCTAACACTGTCCAGTATATGACTTATCCAACCAAGTTGTAACCACCGTATACAATCCATAACATGACCCATATCCCTAGCAAAATGAAATTAAAGGAGGATAATTGCCCACCAAACGAGTTCCTGATACGACTCGTACCAAGACCATGCAACTCATACCCCTAAGTCGTACCTATTCCAATGACCAAAACCATCCTACAATCTAACACTGGTCAGCTTACAACAGGACCATACTATTTGTACCCCAATTAAGGCTCTTACCCATGAGTCATATTAGGTTTGAAGAACAGAATTCCAGGAAATTTTCTAAGGTTCAAAACCCAGGAAAGTGAGACAGTGTATGAATTGAATAAGCTTTCTATCAATACCAAATTTGCCCAAATTTGACTCTCAGGCAAAGAGTTAGAGCTATTTTAGTGAGATAGTATGCCACCTAACACTTTAGCGCATTGCGGAGCCAGCCAAAATGGCATTTGTCAAATTCCAGTGAGCCTCCATTCCACCACATCACAGAATCTTTCTAGTTCACAACCAAGGTAGCAATGCAATTTCCACCGCGTCACACCAAGGTTTAATTTCTCAATTTTCCAATTTCCACTAAGCTGGCGCGATTATGACGCGTCGCGCCAGCATGTAAAATCAAGATTTTTCCGATTCTGGATTTTAATTCCAAGGGAAAAACTATCATTTTTCTATCCCTATATATACTCTTTAACACTAGATTCAGCATATTTACACCTAAGTATTGTTGTTTTCTCTCAATTTTCTTTAAGAACAAGACCTAGGGTTTCTAAAGCAAGACCCAAATCATCAAGTTTTCTCTGTAAATCTTCCAGGAATTATATTGTAACACCCTGAATCTAGTACCTAGAATGCTACATGGTGCTCATGACCTCGAAGGACTACAAGCTAACCTATGATTGATATTTGTACTTGAACACTGCATAATGTACTGAATAATTGCAAAAATAAAGGTTGAAAGGCCATAAGGTTCAAAATTATAACATAACTGATAAAAATATAACATCTGGATGGGGTATAAAAAAACCAAAATAACTGAAATAACTATCTGAACATGATAGTCTGAAAAGCCTCTAACTGACTGAACTGTCTGAATAAGGAGTTGATGGGACATGTCCCTAACTAAGTCCAACTAATAAATTAATTAATGAGATAATAAAGTAATGGTCATGTCCTCAAAAGATAAAGGCTCATTGCTAACTCTAACTACTGAGACTGGAATGCTACTGATGCTCTAGAGCTCATGCTTCTGAACCTATGGTATAAAACACCATAGCGCAAATGCGTCAGTACGTTAGGATGTACTGGTATGCATGTGAGGTAGGTTAAATACAAAGGGTTCACATGTATGAACTATAATAACTAACTGAATAAGATAAATGTGAGAATCTATGCATGAATACATAATAACTGTAACTGAGTTCGTGATAACATGAATACTAAGTCTGAGTAATAATAACATGAGATACTAATCCCTGTATAACTAAAATAACTGATACTGAGTGACTATAATTGATAGTCTAGATTCTAATGGAACTAGCTGAGTTCTGTACTATTCTGAGTTGACTGTATCTGACAGCCCTGAATTTTGTAGAACTATCTGAGTTCTATTACTGATACTGAATGACTGTATTTGACAGTCTTAATTCTGTACTAAAATTGTGGGAAGTAGTTATCTAACTGACATGCCCCAAATAATGCATTATAGCTGAGTTGGGGTCCAATCTATAATCCCAATTAGAAGGGTGTCAATACCACACCACTGGTAAGGACAAGCTTTGAGTGACCCACATCTGACAGTGTCCCCAAAAGAGAACAGTGGGGAACTCATCTGACAGTGCTTATCCACCTCATCAACCCTCATCTGACAGTGTTGATATCTCAACCTATGCTGGCTACATAGTTCTGAAATGTAAGAATGACTTCTAAGAATCACACCCTCATCTGACAGTGTGTGTTCCCATCCTTGGGTTCACTCGGTGCTAATTTCTACTCCCATCTAAATAGATATTGTACATGAATTACTGAACTGAACTAGACTGAGTTAACTAAGTTCCATTGACTGACGAAATATTACTGAGATTTCTATATTACTGAGCTTTTTGAGATTTTTAGGATTTCTTAATTTTACTGAGTTTTCCTAAGTCACATGACTAACTGAATTCTATTGAACATGGCTTGACTGAGGATATCGTGAAAACATGACACTGGCTCTAGGCATATAGCTAAATTGTTGGGTACAAGTATCCCCAAGACTTGATGGAAAGAAACTGACAAAGCATGACTTTCTTGAATTCATGACCAACATCACAATTCATAATTCATTTATTGAGGCATTTCATCAAACATGTGACATGCATAAACTTGTACATACATGAGGATTGCATAATATCATACTAGTTGGGGCACTTTTCCTTCATATAGGCATTTAATGAAACACATGGCAAGCATAGTATACGTAGACAATATTATACAACAAATAAACATCATGATTCAACTCTAATTTTATCATCTAAGGGTTTAATGATAGGTTCACATAAATCTACACCTATAATAATCAATTCCACATAAAATTGATCACCCAACATGGATTAGAATTCAATTGGTCATTATCAACATGAACAAAAGCAAACCCAACATAAAATTCACAAAGGAATCCATACACTTGAACTTTGAAAAGAGATTCTTAGGCTTTATGGATGAAAGGAGTCCATGAATTAACACTATGCATACCTGGTAGTGAGTTTCTTAAAGTTCTTAGACTTGAAGAATTTGAATCTCTTATTTCTTGAAGAAGATTTGTATTTTGTTGCTTAAGGATTTCTCTTAGGGAGAAAACCCTAATTTTTGATGTTGGGGAAGAATAATGAATTTTTGGAGCTTTGGGCAGATATTACTTGGTATATAAACAGGTGGTAAAAGACCAAAAAGCCCCTTTAAAATGTATTAAAAATGACTGAACGAGATGTGTGATGGTGGGTGTGATGGTTCATTGCTGGCTCGATGGTCAGTCATTTCGACTTCGCACGTGGACCAGGAAAAAAACTTACTACCTAAGTAGGAATGGCTTTGGCGACGGTCCATCGCAAGTTAGATGGTCCATCAACCTGTCCGTCGCACCTTATCTAGAAGGTTGCCTCACTGCCTTGGCTGTGATGGTCAAGGCAACTGTCCGTCGCTAGATCGACGGTCCATCAACCTGGCCGTTGCACCTGGGTGATTTTGACAGCTTTGAGTAAAACGTCCATAACTTTTTACTTCGATATAGGATTTGGACGAAATGTGTATTGTTGGAAAGCTAATTCAATTTCCCACATGATAAAAATTAAAAATCTTAAAAATTCTACATATACAAAAGTGGATTCATCTTTCAAAGAGATTTTCTGACATTCTTGGGATGATTTCAAGCTAGGTAGAAGTACGGGGTATTACACATATAGCAAGGTATGTCGGATATTGATTCTTGGGTTCCTTCTACCGAAGAAGTTCAAGAACCCTTTTCAAAATTTTAAGATTTACATATTTATGAGATGTCATTATTTATGTGTATTAGAGTTCATGATTTTGTATTGTTGAGTTTTAATTCATGATTTAGACTACCAATTTCAAGAGTTGATTCTAGTATGTGATGAATTGTATGATGTTCATGATAAACCCTCTTCAAGTTGCATGATATTGATGTATTCATGATAATTAAGTATAGAATCTGTGGTATAATCAAATCATGCTCCCCGTATGTTTGATAGAATGCTTAAGTAAAGAGATTAGTGCCTTTGTAAAAAGAATAGTGCCTTTTTAGTATGTTAATCATGAAATCCCCAATTATGTGATAACTAGTGCATGCCAAACGTTTGTTGAAATGCCTTAGTGGATGTATTATAATAAGTTGCATGCATTGTTATCCATGTGTATTCCTTATTGAACAACTATGAGATATTAGTATGCATTCCCTATACATTTACATGTTTATGACATTCAAGTGATTGACAAGATATCGTATTGATTGTGTTGTGAATGAAAGTCTATTGTTATGATATTTAAGTGTGGTCCTGTCTTATTTACTTTATGCTATCGAGTCCTGGAGGTATTTATACCCAAAAAACTTAGTTGCTTTTCTAGAGCCAAGTCAGTCTCAAGATAAAACTCAGTCGTGCTATGATCATAAGATTTCAGTTAGTGACAGAAGTTAAGAAAACTTAGTAATCTTAGTATTCAGCCTAATCCAGCTCAGTACTCAGTTCAGACTTCATTAGTATTCAGCATTCAGTTTAGATTTCACTAAAACTCAGTAAGTTACAGAACTCAGTAGTATTCAGTCAGATAATAAGATTCAGTAGTATTTCATCAGTCTTTGGAATCAAGTGAACTCAGCTTAACTCAGTTACTCAGTATGATCAATAACAAATTTAGCTCAGTCTAAGTTCAGTTAAGAATCAGTTCAGAGTCCTTCAGTTGGGAGTAATAACTAGCACTAAGCAAGTGCAGGGATGATGTCTTCCCCATTAGAGAGGCAGAGTCATTAGTAATAGTCTCTAAACTCCAAAACTGCGTAGCCAGTACAGGACCAGGAGTCACCCATTAGATTAAGGCTTGACTATCATATTGCCTTAGGCTTGACTTTCTATTCAGGGTCACCCGTTAGAAAGGCTTGACCATAGCAGAGGTCTTTACCCGTCGCACAGTATTAACACCCACCCATCTAGGGTTATAGGTTGGACCCTACTAGATCTGATTTGGGGCATGTCAGTTAAGTAAGAACTCCCACAGTTGTAGTTTCAGAATCAGTCTTTAAAATAGAACTCAGAAATCAAGACTATCAGGTACAGTCACCCATCTCAGTAAGGAACTCAGATAGTTCCATAGATTCATGGATCACCCATTAGATAGGCTTGATCTTAGATTCAGTTAATCATTCTTATTATCAAATTCATAGATCACCCATTAGATGGGCCTGATCTCAGATTCCGTTAACTATTCTCATTATCAGATTCAAAGATCTTCAGCTAGATAGGTCTGATCTCAGGCATAATAATTTCTTATCATTAGTAGTACATTCAGAGATCATTCGCCAGAGAGGTTTGATCTCAGATTTAGTCAGTCGATAGTAGCAAGCTCAAAATTCAGTTATTGATATGAGTAGATTCAGTTAATCAACTCTAGTATCATTAATTTCAAAGATCACTCGCTAGATAGGACTGATCTTAACTTCAGTACTTAGTTATCAATATCAGAAGATCCAGTTATTCAGTATTGCAGTATTAGTAGTGAGTTCAAATGTCAGTAAAGCAGTATCCGAGTATTAGTATTCAGAGTCACGATGATTTCAGTTATGGTTTGTGCATTCATGCATATGTCCTCATTCAGTACTCTCATAATTGTTCAGTTAAGCTATGTTCATGCATAAGCCCTTTCATTTAGCCTTACCTCATCTAGCTTACCAGTACATTCAAAGTACTGACGCATACTTTCTCTTGTGCTATGGTGTCTTATATCATAGGTTTCGAAGCACGAGATCCAGAGAACCCTTAGCAATCCAGACTCAGTCAGCAACAGTAGACGTAGCAGTGAGTCCTCTTTATTCGAGGATGATCCTTATTTTTATTATGGCATTAGATTCAGTTTATTTTTAGTAGACGAAGTTAGTTGGGGACATGTCCCATCAGCTCCACAGTTCAGACAGTTAGAGGTTTTTCAAACAGATGTATCAGTATTCAGTTTTTAGATTTGAGTATTTTAAATGTTTTGAACCTTATGGCATGTTTCCGCCAGTTTTTCGCATTTATTATATTATATTATGCAGTGCTCAGGTATAAATATTAGTAAAGGGTTAGCTTGTGGTCCTTCAGGATCATGAGCACCGTATGGCATTCCGATTCCAGAAAATTGAGGCATTACAAAAGTTCCTTTACCAAGTTTAAAAGATGTAAGAGGTCCATTAAAAGAAGTCAATGCAATGAACATATCTTCATAAGCATTTTATCAAACATCTTGGGGGTATAATATAACCAAAACCAATTCCAAAGACCATTAATCAATAACCATGCAATTCAATTATCTAAAACCACCATTAATACATATAAAAGCATTATTAAACCATAAGAAACCATAACCAAGCATTTAAAATCAAAAACCCAAAATAATAGTTGAAATCCATAATCATGAAATTTAAAAATCATGAAATCAATCATATAAACCATGCCTTTAGTTGAAATTATAATGAGGGGAGAGAATAATTCCTTCTACCAAAGAATTGATGCAATGAAATCACCAAGACAAGCCCCAAAGAAATCCTTTAGTTGAAAACAGAGCTTTCTTGCCCCAAAAGTTCTTGAGAGAATTATTGAGTGTTTTTGGAATAGTTTCTAAGTGTTAATGAATAGAATAATAGGATAAATAACCTCCTAAGTATATTACAAGTCGTGGGTCCTAATTAGGGTAAGTAGGAAAATGTCCAGAATACCCCCACTTAAGTCCCTTAAAAATCCCGCCACGAGGATACGACTAACCTATATGAGTCGTACCCTCCCAATATAATTGTTACCCATCTCTCATATTCAAGCCTCAACCTTGGATCAGACACTGTATAATATATAAATCATCCAACCAAGTCATAACCACAGTATACGATCCGTAACCATGACCCATATCCCTAGAAAAATAAAATACTAGGAGGATAAACACTGCCCACCATACAAGTCCCTAATAGGACTCATACCAAGCCCTTATGCCTTATACCCCTATGCCGTACCCATTCCAGTAACCAAAACCATCCCACCAACTAACACATGTAAGAATATGAAGGACCATACCACTCATACCCCAATATACGGCTCCTACCTATGAGTCATATTGGGTTCGGGAAATGGAATTCCAGGAAATTTTCTAAAGGTAAAAACCTAGGATGTTTCACCTAACCTACCTTTAGTCCAAATTATTGATGAACCAACGAGCTTTGCCTTTCATTTTCTTGAAGCTTCTTCTAGTATCCAAGCTATCACAACACAATCTAAGCATTAGTACAAGAATGAAAATGCCTATTATAGCACCATTGTGTCATGGGTCCAAGAGGACACCAAACCCCCGAGTGTGTCCCACCTTTGGAAAATGAGTTTTTGAGACTAACCCATTTCTCAACTATTATTAGAGAGCTATAACCCTCAAGAAATTTGAGTAAATCAATCACATTTGTGGCTACAATTGAGTCACAAAGACTTAGGGGTTTTGGGTCTAGAAATCAAGAAATTAACACTAAATTAAAAGAAATATTATCTTAGATTTGTAGCAAAAAATGGATTACACAAGTTATTCAAGCTTCTAATCAACCCACAAGACTCACTTGAAAATTTTACACTCTATTAGAGTTTAGAGCTCAAGAGGGAGGCACAAAATGGCTAAAATTTTGAGCAAGATAGCCTTTAAATAGGTTTTGCCCAAGCCTCGGGTAGGCGGTCATGGACCCCACTTGGCCGCAGTTGCATTACCATATTTGCACCTCACCCACCACAGTTGTAGTATCTCTTTCTATGCTAGGCAACGGATGAAGCTTGGAACTTGGTTTTGTGCTTCGGCCAATGCCTCGAGATACATCCCGAGTCCATTTCAAGTAAATGAGATATGAAACCACATATATTTTGACATTTCGAACACATTGACGAAGTTAGATTTTGTATTTAAGGTCGTTTTACTGAAGTTTTTGCTCGGTGATCAATTAGAACCAACAAAGATTTCAAATTAAAAAAGTGGTTCTAAAACTAAATGAACTGCCCGGTAACCAAACTATCTGTTCCAACAAGTCACTAATGACTTGGGGCAGCTATGGAGAAATTCTATCAATGAGAATAAGCAATAATGCAAGCAATGACCTGAAGGGTCATTATAAATCATTTGAGATACATTACTAATTTGGTAATGTATCAGATATACACAAATTTAAACTACTCATAATGTATCTTTGTAAATTTGTAATGTATCTTTTACATGGGGTTGACCAAGTTAATCTTTCCATATGATTTACCAAACAAATTACTTGACTCTATTCAAGATGCCATAGATACACACATATCTGGAATGTCAACCCCCTACTTGCATTACCACAAAAGACTGTTAGTTTGATTCAAATAGTGGATAATCAATTTTTAATCCCCAATAGTCATTTTCTTCTAGTTTTTCTGACGCCAACTTGGTTATGCATGATGACATGAAAACACCTACTCATAGAATTAGACAACCATCAAGGATATTTAAGTCACCATATTTAACAGAATTTAATTTTAGTTATAAAGGAAATGAGAGTGTGATTTTTTATTTAGGCTAAAATTATGCCTTTGATGGGTTTAAAATTTCTGAAGAGTTGTCCAGTAGATTAATAGTTTTATACTCCAAATGTATTGTGGAAGGTCTATTAAAATCATGCCAACAAGTAAGATTTCTCTTTTTTTAATTAAAATTAGCAGATAATAAATGTATATTTTTCACACATTATTCTAATTAATGATATAAGAAATTAAAAGATGATCACTACAAAGCTAACACATCCGATCTTGGATTCAAAGAGTTGAATTTTATTGTTTCTCATCCACAAACAAAGATTTGGTTCCACTTGATGTCCCAACCAAATACATGTTGAAATGATGAGGCATATAATTAGAGAATGTTACATTTATATATCTTTATGCGTTGAAATGATGAGGCATATAATTAGAGAATGTTATGTTTATATATCTTTATGTACTAGCAATCTGATACATATGTATGTATAAGTATTTTTATTTTATATATCTGTAAGTTGTTTCAATACAATTTAGATTGATGGGGTTATGTATTAGTTAAATAAATCGAATATATGTCTATTTTACATATAGTAATCACAATCCACAATGTAACATATTTTTCAATTGTTTCATAATTTTTTGTTGACATGCTTAACAATTTTTTTACTTGTCAATTTGTGTATCATATTGATGTTATATTCTACCACTTGCACAAAAAGTCAAAGCAAGAAACTATTCAATAATACAGATGCATCATTGTATAAAGCTTTTTAAAAATGTATATAGACAAGATGTACTGTAAGTATCATCCAAATATGACTGATAATGTACTTTATTCATAGGAGGACTATGAACAATCATGTATTGTTGACTGACATCAGGATTTAATAACCAACATTATCAAAGGCTTCAACATACTTGTTGGATTGTCTTGGAATCTGGTGGATGAGGTTTATGTATCCATAATTGCGATGGAGAGTTACACTGAGTGTTTGTTGTGATTATACTCAAGAAAATACACATATAGGTGTATTACTCACAATCAACTTCAAGAAAAAGAGAACCATCACCTTATATTCATAAGTTGGGTGTGATGTTGCCAACTTACTTGGCTGACAATCTATTTCTGGAACAAACTAAACGTACAGACTGGACAAATGTAAAATCATATAAGGATAGAATAAGTCAGGGCACTCAAATTGTAAACCAACACCCTTTGGAGGTTTAATGAACAAAAAGCATTGCACAACAAGTGATAGTAGTCTATAAGTATCAGTTCAATAAGTTATGTCTACACAACTTGTACAACTTTATACTATTTCTGAACAAATTTTTTAACTCAAGATAGTTTATTATTAAGGATTGTGGAGTTTTCTAAGCTAATAATGCTGAATATTTGAGTGAAGACCTGTCGGTTCCTTCTTTTGGGTTTGAAGAAAAATCTTATCGATCAAAAACTTCATATACATCACAACTCCCTTTCTCGCTTAATGAAACGCATATCTCAGCCAAATTGAAAATCCAGTTCATTTCCATTCAATAATATTTTAATTTGATGATGCTTAGTGTTAGATGCCTTATGATGGTGCTTGAAGGAACAGAAGCGGTGTACTGTATGGCTTTTAGCATGTCAATGATATCATCTGTGATGCTACAACTATGCAATTCAGGTTGACACCTGGTCACTTTGTCAATTATTTTTAGGAACTATTTTCTCATAATTTTTTCCCCATTTTTTGAAAATATTACTTAGCTATACATCAGATTAATTTTTGAAAAATTTTTGTTGGCTCACCGGATAGGGTTTACTAATAATAGTGGCTTAATACAGAGATGGATGGAGTTAGAGGTGGAGTATAGAGGGAGTTAGAAGATTTGTCAATGGAGGTTAAAGATGATAATGTTAATGGAGATACATAATATTGATGTATCTGTTACGGAAGTTCAGAGATGCACAACAATGATGTATCTAGTTGAGAAGGATACAAAAATACATCATGGGACCCTCTACCAAATGTAAGAAAATAATGTATCTTACTGAATATTAGGTTATAGATACAAAAGAAAGATGTCTTTAGTTAAAAATCTGATAAAAATCATGTATCAAAATGCTTTTTCAGCTACTGGTACATAAGACTTATGTATTTGAATGTGTTTAAGATTTTAATACATAAGAGTTATGTATCAATATTTATGTATCATTACTTATATAATAGGAAGGTTATGTATCTGAGCCTCAATAATATATTGTGAAAATTAAAATTCAAGATTTTATATTATTATCAAAAAAGTGGGGATAGAGTGTAATTGGGGACTAAATAGTTGAGATTTATAAAAGTTGCCCATTTTGCTATGTACATCAGACTTGTAATAAGTTCGATTATAAGATACATTACTCAAATATAATGTATCCTATGTAACATATTACAAGATAATGTACTAAATAGTAAAGTATCTGTTGTAGTATGTCAATGATGCTCTATCATCAGGAACAACATATTATAAGATACATTACTAATTGTGAGAAATACTTCCAAACGCTTTACCGAAGTTAATATATTATAATAAATTTGTTCAAAAAAAAAAATATGTTCAGTAAAAAGCTACAAAACATGTCATGATCATTATTTTGCAACCACAATACTAAAAATATTATTTACAAGAAAAGATAAATTTCTAACTATTTAATGCTAACAATTGTTGAATCATCAGATGGTGGAACATAATTAGGCCTTTGTAACACCCCAAAAATACAAGAAAATATTATAACCATGATTTAATTTCATGAAAAATCAAGCATCACTTTTTGATATTTTGATAAGTGATTTAGACATATATTAATGTCACAAATAGCTCCTAAGCTTATAGACGAATCAAAATATTTCTTAGCGGTTAGATTCTTGTGAATAATATAACTATAGTCAGCTCAAAATGAGCATAACTTTTATATAACTAAGAATATTTTAGCTCAAGACCCACCATCAGATATATAATTGTATTAGCTTTCCAATGTCACTAATTTTTACTTAATCCGATATTGAACTAAAAAGTTATGGCCAAATTACTGAAGCACTATCCAAGCTATCAGTGACAACGACTTGTTGTCAGACATAATAGGTAGTCAGAGGAATTTATTACCATGACAGTAGGGGAAAAATTTGGATCTTCTGACCATGAATCAGGAAATGACTCGTGGCCAGACATAACGAGTCATTGCCAAAGTCGTCAAGACTGCTTCCGGGATTTTTCCAGGCAGTTTTGAGGGATTTTTTGGTATTTTCTTACTCTTTAACCCCCAAAACTACGTCGTTTAAGCTACTCTAAGGCTGAATATAAATTCTAAAAATCCAAATACCTCATACTCAACATAACACATAAATTACTCAAGAAATATGCAATTTTCCACACTTACAAAGCAAGAAATTGGGTTCTTAATCTCCAAGTTCAAATCATCAAAACTTTAATTCAAGAATCAAAAGTTATTAGGTATGTTGGTATTCAATGAGGATCTCCTTCCATCCTCATGCATAAATTATAATTTTTATTCATGAATTTTATTATCTTCAAAAATAGGATTTTTCTCAATTGTTACTCTATGCTTAAATTCAATTCTCCATCATATATTTGTCACTCATAAGCATGTTTTAATGATTATTCATGATTTTTTAGACCCACACTATATCATTCATGCTATTCTCAAATTCATGCATGATTTACATGATTTTAGTTAAGATTTCAAGCATATGATCAAGCTATATGAGATTTATCATTTTTATGACTATTAAGCACTATTTATCATGATTTTGTGGATTTTAATCCATATTAGTTGTCATACCATATTTTCCCATGATATTTAGCATTTTCGCATACTTAGAATTATAAACCCTTGGTATATTGGTAAATTTATGATTTTGAATTTGAGTTATGAAATTTCCTATTATATTCATATCATAGAATTTCTACTGTTTAGTCATATTTTTCTGAGCTGGTGGGTTATGAACACCCAATACCTAAGGATTCATACATGTATCAGTTTACATGTCTTGAGTACTTTAGATTATCCATTGTGGATATTTTCAAAATGTAATTATGATAAGCTATACAATTTTCAGTGTCATTCAGTTAGGAGTACTACTTAGCACCGAGTTAATGCAAGGATGAAGCTCACTTGTCAGTTGAGGACTGAGACCTTTAGTACAAGTCTCTAAGTTCCAGAACTAAGGCGCCACCATAGGTTATGAGGAGTCACCCGCCAGTTAAGCACTGACGCCCTATTCCTTCTGGACATCAGTTTAGTAGATCCATGCTAACCAGTGTTGTTACCCTTAGCAAGGTACTAGCACCCTTTCAACTGGGGTTGCAAGTTGGACCTTGATTTTCTCAAATTAGGGTATGTCAGTTATTGTTAGCTCCCATGGTCCTCAGTTTATGTTTTAACTTCAGATTGTGCATGACCCTGTATTAAATTATTCAGTTTCCTGTAGTACATGTTTATACCTAGTTATTGCATCAATTCACATCTAACTGTTTTAGACCCAGTATCTATGTATAACCCTCAATATATTTTTACAGCATATTAAGCCTTAACATGAGATTAAATATAATATTCATGCTTCTACTACTTCCCAGTTTGCAGAAATGTATTAGCTCATGATTTAGAAATTATACTATGCCTTACATCTTTTGCATACAAACATGTTTTAAATGCATATCTCAGGGAATGGATTATGTCCTCAGTTTTAAAGCATGTTTTAAGTATTTTCATGACTATTGCATAACTCACATACTTAGTACATTCGAAAATACTGATCGCATACCTCTTCTGCCTACATTTTTCATGTGATGTAGATTGAGGTGCTTACTTTCACGATCATAATCAGGCAGATCATAGAATTTAACCAGAAGGACTTAAGTTAGTTGCAGTTCCTATACTTTTTTTTTATTTATATATATTAATTTGGGATAGTTAGGGTCATGTCCCGACTACCTATAGTCAGTATTAGTAGAGGATTCATAGATAGTCAATTAGATTTGTTGAAATCAGTTTCTCTTTCTTATCAGAATACAGATGTTGTAAATAAACTTTCAAATAGTAAACATATAGAAACAAATTTTCTCATGATTATGTTTATGCTCAGTCAATTTATCTTTTATATATTTTTTAATCATTTGCTCAAGGATTATTCCAATATCATAGGTCAGATAGGATCACTTGTGGTTTAAGCGCCATTTTACAACTAGGGAATAGTCTCGGGTCATGACAACTTGGTATCAGAGAACAAGGTTCAAGTGTCCTAGGGTGTCTATGAAGTTGTGTCTAGTAGAGTCTTATGGAATGGTACGGAGATGTTTGTACTTTTCTTTGAGAGACTACGGGGCATTTAGAAAATATTTCCCTTCTTTCATATTTCAGATCGTGAAATAGAGATATTCTCTCAGAAAATTATACAAATTCTAATGTTTCTCCATTCCTACTAACTGTGCCTTATTTTTGAGGTAATAAAAATAGTCAAGCTTAAATTCCTATTGATAGAGTTTTCTTAGACAGTCCCCACAGAGCGTTATGAGATTGCATGTAGGTTCGAAGGGATCCGATCTTTAGTTTCAAACTTTGAAAGAGTTTGTTTTTATTCATAAAAATTGTGCATTTGGTCAAAGTCAAATATGCCCTCAAATCCCTTCTTAAAATCATAAGGTCGCATAACCTATAGTTAAAAACATGAACCTAGAAGTTTAGAAATAGTAAAGTGAGGATAGTGTTTATCTAAATTTAGTAGATTATGTATCCATGGAGCCAGAAAGGTATTGTGAATATTTTTTAATAGAACTTTTAGAGAGATTTACCAAACAAGGGGACTTAGAGTATGTTAATTCTTTAGTCAGGATAGAGATTAGGCAGTGAACAAAATGATAGAGAAGCTTGTTAAAGGTTGAGTATGTTCATAAAATTTTGAGTGGGTTAGTGTTTCATGATTTTTACTATGTTTCATTATTTTTATCCAGAAGTAGTAAGTTAGTATAGTTCATTAAAAGTTTGGGGATATCTATGTTCCATTTTTGAATCTAAGTTTGAATTATGGATGATTAAGCTAATGGAAAGAAGATTTTGAATTCTAGAAGAAAAAAGTGTAGACTCAGGATATCGTGATACTCCTAAAGATTCTAAGTTAGCAAGTGTTTAAGATATTATATGATGACTATTGGGGCTATAGAAAGTTAAGAGTTGTATCTCAGAAAGAAATACTAGCAGCAGGTTTTACACTTTAAGGTATAGTCTTTCAGGGGGAGTTTATATTTATGTGTATTGTTATATCTCGAGCTCTAGAGTAATGTGATTGCAGTTCAATTTAGAGTTTATTGCAAAAGTACACAATCTTTGAATGATGGATTTAAGCTAAGGGGAAGATAATAGAAAAAAGGAATCAAGTCAGGTTACCAGATTCTAGTAGTGATACCAGTGAGTTTTAGAGCAACACTGAAGGAGAAAGATACCCGACCCATTCTTATCTCGGTACAAATTTTTGTACTTCAGTCATTACGATACTCTCCTCATGCCTTACAAGTTAGCTCTATGATCATAGCTCATATTCATGCACTTTATATAGAATCATGTCCACTCCGAGTTTCTAGTATAAGGAATGATAGTTCACTCAGAAGTACAACTCATATTCCATCAATTTTTGAATTCCAATCTCAAGTCATGCAGCTTATAACTCATGTACTCATGTTTTACAGTATGTTCAGTTCTAGGTACTCATGATATATCCGTAGTGACTAGTGAGATCACACTACATTATGTATGTTCTCAGATTATATCTCTTGAATGAGTTTATTCTAATTATATTTTACTTATCAAGCCTGAATTATGTGTTGAATTCATGAAAATCCTTACGTCGATATTTCACAGTATCCTTGTCGTATCAGACCTTTATGTACTAGTTCTTCAATAACCTTCTTATTCTTTGATTGGGATGTTGTTGGAAGTTGAGTGATAGGCTTGAATGATTTATTAATATACCTGCCGATAATGGTTTATGGTGGTTAGTAACTCTTTTAGAACATAAGGTTATTTGTTAAAGGTGGCAAGAATTAATGTACATTGAGCTTATTCTCTCCTGATGGATACATAATATAGATTCTCATAGTAAATATAGTATGGTATTTTTAGAGTTAGAGTTTGTATCTTTGAGTTAGGCTTGAATAGTGTAAAAACATATAGCTAGACTTTGCCTCAGTAGCCAATTATGGTGTATCTCTAAGAGAGAGAAAATTTTAGGTAGTTAAGTGTGGTAGGTTCATAAGAAAGAGCATAGTCAAAGAATATTTCTAAGCTACAAAATTATCAGTCACATCACTTAAGCTATACTAGTCATAACCTTACTTTCAGCCTAAGATACTCCAGCTCCATGATATCTAACTTTAGACAAGAGATGTCTCGTATTCAGCTCTTAGTCTTTCCTATTCTATGAGCTCAGATTAGCAGACTTGGATTCTCAAATAATGTTATAATCCATATTCAGATATATCACTCATATCATGCCTAAAATTATTACCTCCCTAATAGTATCAAACCTCTAACAAGAAGCATTGAAGGTAATAAATATTCTTTTCTCAATGACTCTTAGAAATTTCATGTCATTATCTATCACTTCCAGTTCTAATTATATGTTTGTGCCAAGAATGCTTCAGGTGAGTTCTAAAACTCACAGTATGAGTTGATCCGCATAGCCAACAATTCAATTTAAAAATCAGACAGATAAGCTTCTATAGTTATCTATCTTTTCATCTAGTCTTACTATCTGAAGTTTCATAAATATGCTAATTGCATGGGGTAATTTATTTACATTCATGCTAATTATGAATTCAGTTGAGTCCGTACTCCTAGTCTAAATTAGTCCTAACCATAAAAGATATTTAGATTCAGAAATCACCACTATGTTAGTTATCCAACATCAGAATTCAGTCAGACAGTACTAGTGAATTCCCAATTTTCAAATTGGTCAAACTGTTATTTGAAAATTTAGTCATCATGTCCATATTCAGCTCTTATAATTCTATGTTAGGTATGACAGCTCTTTTCCTATCATTTCTGCTAAGTCAGTCTTCATTCGATGAAGAATGATCCCAGGGGGAGATATTGTAACACCCCAAAAATCAAAAACAATATTAGAATCATGCTTCAAGTTCATGGAAGATCAAAAATCATGTTGTGGTAGTTTGATAAGTGATTTAGACATATATTAAGGTCATAAATATCTCTTAGCGATTAGATTCTTGTGAAAAAAATAACTATAGTCAGCTTCAATCGAGCATAACGTTTGTATTACTAAGAATTTTTTATCTAAACACCTACCATAAGATGTATAATTGAATTATCTTTCCAACTACATCAATTTTTCCTTTATCCAATATCGGAGTAAAATGATATGGCCAAATTACTAAAGCACTTTCTAAGATACTAGTGACAATGATTCATTGTCAAACATAGCGGGACATCAGAGGGAGTCATTGCTATGGAAGTAGGGGCAATATTTGGGTCCTTTTACCATGACTCACGCAACTACTCGTGGCCAAACAAAATGAGTCGTTGCCAGAGTTGTCGAGACTTCTTCTAGGAGTTTTTAAGATGATTTTTAAGGGTTTTTTATTTTTTCCCTCTCTTTTAACCCCAAAATTATATCGTTTAAGATATTCTAAGGAAAATATAAAGCCTAAACAACTCAAAATCCCTCATTATCAACATAACACATGAATTACTCAAGAATCATGTGATTTTTCACTCCTCTAAAGTAAGAAATTAGGGTTCTTCATCTTCAAGTTCAAATCCTCAAAAATTCAATTCAAGAATCAAAAGTAATCAGGTATGTGGGTATTAAATGAGGATATCCTTTCATCCTCATGCCCAAATTATGATTTGTTTTTCATGAATTTTATGATCTTCAAAAATAGAGTTTTACCCAATTGTTACTCTAAGCTTAAATTCAATTCTCCATGATATATTTGTCATTCATAAGCATGTTTTAATGATTATTCATGGTTTCTTAGGCCCATATTGTATCATTCACACTACAAAGCATGATATACATGATATTAGTTAAGATTTCAAGCATATGATCAAGCTATATGAGATTTATCAGTTTCATGACTATTAAGTACCATTTATCATGACTATACGAATTTCAATCCATATTAGTTGACCTACCATGTTTTTCTATGAAATTTAGCATTTTCTCATACTTAGAATTATGAACCCTTGGTATGTTGGTAAATTCATAATTTTATAATTGATTTATGAAATTTCTTACTATATTCAGATTATAGAATTTCTACTATTTAGTCATATTATTCAAAGCTGATGGGTTATGAACACCCGATACCTAGGGATTCATACATATATTAGTCTACATGTCTTGGGCACTTCAGATTATCCATTATGGGTATTTTCGTAATGTAATTATGATGAGCTATACAGTTTTCAGTATTGTTCAGTTGAGACTAGTACTTAGCACCGAATGAACACAGGGATGAAGGCCCACCCGTCAGTTGAGGGCTGACACCCTAGTCTTTTGGGACATATTTTTAATGGATCCATACCAGCCAATGTTGTTATCCTTGACAAGGTATTAGAACCCTTTCATATGGGGTTACAGGTTGAACCCCGATTTGCTCAGATTGGTGTATGTTGGTATTGTTAGCTCCCAAAGTCTTCAATTATGGTTCATCTTCAGATTGTGCACGACCCTGTATTCATTTATTCAGTTTCTTTTAGTACATGTTTATACTTGGTCATTGCATCAGTTCATATCCCATAATTTTAGACATAATATTCATACATAACGCTCAGTATAGTTTTACAGCATATCCAGCCTTAACTTGAGATTAAATATAATAGTCATGCTTCTACCGCTTCCTAATTTACATAAAGATTTTAACTCATGATTTATAAATTTCACTACTCCTTACAGCTTTTACGTACAGACATGTTTTAGATGTATATTTCAGCAAATGGCTTATGTACTCGATTTTAAAGCATGTTTTAAGTATTTTCATGACTAGTGCATATCTCAGATACTTAGTACATTCCTAAGTACTGATCGCATACCTCTTTTGCTTACATTTTTCAAGTGATGTAGTCGGATGCTTAATATCAGGATTATAATCCGGCAGATCATACCATTTAGCCAGCAAGTGATGGATTCTCTTATTTTGATGACTAAAGTCAGTTGCAGTTCTTGTACTTTATTTTATTATTCGTATGTATTAATTTAGAAAAGTTGGGGTTATGTCCCGACTACCTATAGTCAGTATTAGTAGAGGCTTCATAGATAGTCAAGTAGAGTTGTTGAAATTAGTTTCTCTTTCTTTTCAGAATACATATGTTGTAAATAAATTTCAAATAGAAAACGTATAGAAACAACTTTTCTCATGATTATGTTTTTGCTCAGTCAATTTAGCTTTTATATATATTTTAACCAGTTGCTCAAGCATTATGGCAATATCATGGACTAGTTTAGGATCACTTATGGTTCTAAGCACTATGTTGCGCCTAGGGGATCGTCTCCAATCATGAAAGCCTTGGTCTTGGAGGTTATTCATTGTCACTAACATAGCCTTTCTAAGACTTAAAACTCCGTAATTCCATAAAAGTGAAGTGCATCTCGAGAGAGAAGGCATAAAAAAAAAATTCATAATTATTAGAAGGGGTTGAGATTTTAGGTAATAATAATAATTTAAGTAATAGTATTATGTACTTTTTTATTTAATATGAGAAGTAACATATTAGCTATTAGCTATGTATCAGTTAACTATTGGCTATGTATTGGCTATTAGCTATGTATAAGTTATCTGTTAATTCATTAATACATTACAGCACATACATGATTGTTCAGTAGTATATATGTAACTTATTATAAGGCTGACATACATAGTAATGATTATAATAGTAATGTGGCAGATACATTACTGAACAATTTTTACTATTATAATGAAATTCATAGCTATTTATCCCTGTATAGATTATGTAATGTATTAGTAATCTTTATAAAGGTATGTTATTTATAACAAAGTATCAGATACATAAGAAGTAAGTATTAGATATTAGCTATCTATCAATCAACTATTAGTAATGTTTTGGATATTTGGCTATGTATATGTTAACTACTAGCTATGTATCAGTGTATAAATTATTATCTAAAATATTTATACATATTAATAATCATTAAAGTATATATATATTTACCGATTAAAAATATGTATTGTTGGTCACCAAGAACATTAGCTTAATTCTTTCGACAGTTGCCAATAGAAAATCAAAAGTATATTATTAACATTAATCTATACTCAATATAAAATAGTGTAAGTGATTCATCAAAAAATTATAGAGTAATGTATCTACAACACAAACTAGAAAGTAATGTTTAAGGAGATAATAATTAAGCAATATTTTGTAATTGAAAATGATAGAAATGCATCTCAAAACTTAAAATAATAAATCTCCCACAGTCAGTGTTATAGTCATTACATGAAATTTCGTTAAAGAAGATTTAACAATATTCAGACTAGAAAACATCAAGTTCATGACCACACATTATAGTTGAACCATGTTATGTATCTTCCAGTAGAAGTTTAAATTTTTCTTTGAAAAAAACCATAAATGCGTATGTTGTGATCTGCACAACCGCATCGTCCACAACAATTTATGCTTGATGACTGAGTTTCATTAGATTTCTTATGTTTTCCTTTCTTGGGCCTTCCTAGTTGTCTTCGATATTTTGGTGGTAAGACATCTTCATCATTAATACATTTAGGCACATGTCAATCCTTCATATCTGGCGTTGAAATGATTGAACTTCATACGTCGTCACAAAAGTTTCATGCTTATAATAGTCAAACACTATAGAACCATGTCATCAATGTTTTTGCTCTTCAAAAGTGCAATCACATGAGACATGATATCTTATCAAGTTAAAACCATCCGCAATTGTATGTTTTACTCTCAAGGTTGACAATGAACCTTCTATCAGATTCGTATAGAACATACATATAGTTTGAGGAACCAGTAACCTGCCAAACATATAACCAGAAATTCAACTGGAACATAAATATAAACTATTTTTAATAAAATTGTCAAAATAATAAAATGTTAACAAAGACAAAAACAATATATGTATCTTTTGGAATATATCGTCATGTGAGACACTTTTGCTTCATTACAAGTAGAATATCTTTGAACCTTCTTCCTAACGTCATTTTTGTAGATGATGTTATTTCTCTATTTTTGTACTTTCATGACCCAAACAATATTCTTGCTTCTTTTAGAAATTCTAATATAGGCAATTTCCATATCTCTACCAAACAACCATTTATACATTCAGTAATATTATATGTCATCATCCTATCTCTATTTATTTATGCATGAACTCTTGACTATTTTTCATAACCAGCATCATATAGGTAATTCTTTACCCTATGATCCACCTTACCCACCTTGACCATAAGGTAACGAAATTCTTTATTCTATAAGTTTTCACCATAGAATAGTACAAGTCACTAAGTTTGTTCTTGTTATTCTAAAAATTAGTGCAAACATTCTTTCAAAGATGTCAAATGCATCCAATATGAGAGACACTAGGATACATAATGCTTATATTTTTTATGATGCTTTCGGTTGTGATCTGATACAACACACATTTTCTTACGTTTTCCAAATGCACATCTAAAAAGATGAAAAACTCATTTTCATGAACAATCATTCTCTATATCTACAACCCTATAAGCTATTGACAAAATGCAACCTAAATTAGAAAACATTCAATAAGTTATTGTGTACACTGATAGTAACTATTTTAATGTATCTGTAAATGATATAACATATCAAAATATAATGATATGAAATATTTTGAAAATAGTTCGGGAAACCCATATCAGTTGTAGGACCTGCACCATTAAGAGTGTTCGCCGAAAATTTTTTTTTTGCATTATCCACTCAAATGAGCCCGATCAATCACAACTACTGGTATGCAAAATTCAAAACCACTTCTCATTGGATGTAAGACGATAAACAAATACATGAATTTATTTTCTCCTGACTTTTGCATCCTAATTTGTAAGTTCAGATACACAATGTTTAGCATAGGGATGTATCTCAGTATTTTTCTATATCCATCAGTTGGTCCACCCCTTGACATCTCCATAGCACACTCGTTATCTCGCTATGCCTTCATATAATTAATATCCACACCGTAAACAACTTTCATTTCTACAATTATGTCTCTTGAAGTGTGTATTCTCGTATGGTTAACTAACTTTGGGGTTGTAAAGTCAATAAGAAAAGCCATTGTAACTTGCAATTGTTTTAAAATTTCATCACTTTTTCGGCATGTATGTTCATTGTTGAAATTTCAAATCATAAAGACATCTGCATTATTCAAGCAATATGCCTTCATCATTCAATTACAATCTTCCTTAGAACAGTGTAATCCATAGCTGAAAAAAGAAAAGTGTTTTCTACATTACTGAAAATAACTTATACCAAAACAAATTCCAGTAATGTTGTGTATCCAAGTAAGTCATTTTTTGTACGAATATAATAACATGCAATTTAACGGAACTACAATAATAAGCATATGTAATCTGATTATTGATAGTGCATAAACAAAATATTTCATGAACAATTTATCGTACATACCACCAAAATGAATTAATATGTATTACCCATATACATAAATAGTAATGTATCATTTAAAAATAATGAACACTTACTCAATGTGTTAAAAAGTAAGAATTTTCACGTAGATTTTTCCATTGCAATCATACCTCTCTTTGTCAGATTGCTTAGCTATGAAATTAAAGCAATGTTCTAAGGCATATTTCGCCATTTCAGATACGAGAGTCGCTTTATCCTTGTAAAGTTGTTTCTCCTTCACTTCTTTATTCTTGCTATCACTAATGAAGTTTTCAACTTCCAATTAAGGTACATATAAGGAGTACTCAATTTTTGACTCAACAATAGAAAGAGCTAATGCATCCGAATTTCACTTCTTCTACACAAACTACAGCTTTAGTATATCCATCGAACGCTATCTCTTCTTAGACTTATCCATTGCGTTATGCACAAAGAATACATTACAAATCCTAAAACACTTTTCTACTACTAAACATAAAGTTTCACTTCATTGTCGTTCCTTATCACCATTGGTAATGAATTACCTTCAACAGTGTATCGGACATCAATTGTTTTTGCTAGATTCCTCAATATGTAATCTTAATGCAATTGCTGAAATCAACCTCAAATACAAAATACTTTCTGCAACCACAATTCCATCACTTCTGTATCATTCATAATGTATATCTACCAGATACCATCAAAAGAATTACTATATTCAACTTGTATCCGGATTAAAAAAACAAAAACAAAAAACAGATCTTGAAAAAATTGAGTATTTGGACAATATATGATTGGGAGTGTTTCATTGAAGAGCTTGATTTGCTGATTCACAATTTGAAATTCAGAAGTTACTGAATTTAAGGAATTCAAGAGACACCATAATCATTATCACGTTGAGATTTGGTGTAATTATTAAAAGAGATGAAAGAGGGTGTAATTAAGTAGCAAATTCCTAAGATTTATGGTGTTTATACTTTAAAATATTTAGCATCATAGCAAGAAGATTGAAATCCATGATTTGGCCATGTTCGACCGCGCTGCTTTGCTTAGCACACAGAAAAATATCAAATTGAGTGAGACTTGAGTGCTATAGTTCTTTTTAATCTTCTTGAAATTTCAAACCAAATCTTATGAATATAGGGTGTAGTTATGCTGAGAATAAATCGCAACGCATTTCATTTGCATTTTTTTCAAACCAAACATATTGTCCTATTATTTTGTGGTATCAAATTACTAAGCGATAATCTTTTCTAATTGATAAATTCGATCTTAAGAATTACAAATCCACAATGGATGATAATTGAATAAAAAGAAAACCAGACAATTATTTCAGATACAAAAAGCAGAATTCAATAAGCTGAATTTTGCATTATGCTTGCCCAAAGAAATGAATGACTGCCCAAAGTAGCACAACTTGGAAATGCATTATCATCAAGGCATCTCAACAGTAACAAATAAGTCACCCCATGTTGAAGGTCAATCAATGATGTACAAGCCAAAATTCTGGAAAACAAGCACACTGAAAAAAGTTACATGATGAAGAGCATAAACCTTTTTGTTTTTTACTCCCCATCATCTGGAGGGATCACTAGTGATTCACCACTTACCCTCGTGTCTCAAACCTCTAATACTGGTTTGACGTGGAGTATCTCTGTGAAAGCCTCACCTCGTCAAGAGCATATGCTTCTCTCACGAGAGAATTACACATAAAATACCGATACACTTAGTGATGAAACAAACAGGAAACATAAAATTTATCATTTTCACACTGCACAAATAAAGGGAATGAGCCCTCATTTAAAAGGGAAATCAGATGGTAATCAGAAAACCTTAGAAAAATCAGTATCCCGACTCTGCAGATACCCACAAATAGAAGTGAGTCCAAGTCCTCAGTCTGATTAGCTAAATGTCTATTCTGACTTTTCTGCTCTATATGTTGATCTTTGCTTGCAGTAGCTGCATAAGAGACCATAATACATCCATGCGATGCAAGGTTCTATCATTCTGCCCCTAAAGAAAAGGTATAACATAGATGGAATCAAGAGTCATACAAAATCAAAAATGAATTAGTCAAAAAGTAAAATCAGATGGAACCAAAGGGGGAAAAAGAAGTGAAAATCTGAAGAAGTGACCTAATTCTTGATTGTGCAAGCCGTCTATTGGCATCCTTTACCACAACGCTGTTACTTATAATGAGCAGATGCAATCAAAATTCGAAGCAATGTTTTAATAAAGTTAATTCCCAGTTGACCTCAACTTAATAACCTTGCTCAATGGAGCAATATTACACGATTAACAGCTTATAATGTACATGTATAACCACTTGTAAAAATGTCCACATATTTGTGATCTACTGTATTAGCGTTAATAGTAATTCAGTGATTTCTTCCTTTATTTTCCTTACCTTCCTTCGCAACTTTTTTTTTTGGGGTTGCAGCCTCCATCATATGCGAAGGTGTGAGAGGTTAGCTATGGATGGATTAAAGGGAGGTAGAGGTAGACCAAAGAAGTATTGGGGAGAGGTGATTAGACAGGACATAAAAAAGTTGCAGCTTACTGAGGACATGCCTTTAGATAGGAAGGTGTGCCGAATATGGATTAGGGCAGGTAGGAGTGCATGATCTTGTTGCCCTTACTAGTAGGCGTAGGAATACTCTTGCAGTTTCTTGATCGATGTCTGTTACTATTTATTGTCGTATAGATCGATTGTAGTATATTTTGTTGTAGTACTGTTCTACCATTATCTGTTATCTTTGTTACTATTTATTGTCTCTTGTACTTCCATTTCATATTTTTCTAGACGGTTTTTGTCTCAAAGCTGGGGGTCTATCGGAAACAGCTTCTCTACCTCACCTCTGAGGTAGAGGTGAGGACTGTGTACCCTTTACCCTCCCCAAACCCTACTTCATGGGACTACACTGGGCATGTTATTGTTGTTTTATCTCCTAATCTTCTTTTAATTTGAAAATCTTCCTTTTATTCACTAATTGTTTTATTTGCTATGATGTTCATTAAAAGATTATTTAGGAAATATTTAAATTCTCATAAAAACAATGATGTAAACATTAATTGTCAAATGATACCGGAAATATTTAGGAAAATGAAATAAAAGAAAATTCATCTCATTCATATGAAATCATCACAGAATATTTACAAATTAAAGGATCTTCAGAACAAAATATATAAATTTTCATTTTCCATAGAAGAGATCTTGAAAAAAACACAAAGATAAGATTATTTGACCTTTTTCAGTTTGAAATCCCAAAACATGCAAATTTACTAATTGTGAACTCTGTACGACAAACATGATGAATGGGTTACTAATATTTTTTTGGAGAAAGGGAACTTAACAAATGGGTTACTAAATTAAAGTAAGATAAGTCTAGATTCTATAGTAGTAATTAGAGATTTATGATACTCTTTTTCAAGTTACTCTTCACTTTAAATGGTTAAATTGTACACACATTGGCAATGAGGCAAAAAATCCTTGATGAAAATAAACGACAAGGAGAACTACACTAGAAGGCTTATTTATAAAATCCTTTAGTATGAATATGCATAATAAAGCATTGTCAATTTTCTAGTGATGTGTTGTAAAATTTAGATTTCAATGAAAGGTTATTAAGAACTTTTTATAAAATGTGAAAATACACCATTAGTTGATACAATATCTTGCTCAGCTGAACTAGCGGTTTCTATATAAGGTCGAGAAAATATCAATATCAATCGTTAGGATTGTACCTCAACGACAAAACACATATGCATCCTCTCACCATAAACCTCTGACAGACCTTTTAAAATTGTAAGACCCAAGCTCCGTATTGCTTCTGCTATGTCAAGGAAATGCCTTCCGTCTTCGAAGATCTGCATTGGAACACATAAGAATGTTTCATTACTTACTATTTCACCAAATAGTCTAACTATAAATTACGGAGTCAGAATTCATCCTTACTTCTACAAGCATTTGACCATTCATGCCTAAATTTTCAACCCTCATCGGACAAACTTTTTGGTTATGTCCAACTTCCACTGCCCAGCTTGAACCAACCTCATGGGAGGAAGTTCCACAGGTACCCGATTCCTTGTCAGCCAGCTGAACATGTTCAATGCAACGTAACCAATAAAACTAGCAATTTGGTCAGCCGATTATAAGCCACAACAGAACCATGCAACAGAAGCTTAAATTAAGAAACACATTAAAGCATGTCTCATCACATAATTTGGGTCTCTGACGGATGCACTTTCAAAAGTTATAACACTTAGCACAATTTTTCTCTGCAAATTATTTCTGACGCAATGAGGAGGCAAGCTTGCAGAAGTCAAAGGACCCACATTCAAAAAATTGGCCATAATATTTCACCAATATTTGCTCCACCCTCCCCATCCCCAAGTATAACATGTTGGAAAATATTGATTTTCCTTGAGCCATGATTCACTTCAAACCAGGTAAGCAACCTTGGTGAAATTGCCACAAAACAAGAACAGAAGGAGATTTTCATCAGCAATTAACTGAATTTATAATCCCATCCCTCCCCCAACTTCCGATTAGGATATATAAAGCAGAAGAAGATAAATAAAAGTATGCCAATTACCAAGGATAAACGATCCGATTTCAGTTTTCACCTTACCTTTTTTCAAGGGAAAGGAGGTATTTGGGCATCATTTTCAATTACCAGGCTTTGACTTGGCATTAACAATTCAAACCATGTCAATTGAAAAACAAATCACTAACGATGCAAGAGAAGCTCACCTTTGATGCAGAGCACTTACTTAGCTTGTCAGCATGCTTGGTGACATTTTGCATGAAAAGCATGTGTTTGATAGTGCGTTCTAGAAGTGAGTCTATACTGCACTGTGGTATCATCCAAAAGTTACAGCACAACTGAATAAAAAGTTAAGCAATCTCAGAGTAAGGAAATATAACCTATTAGGTTACCTTAGAACCATTTGGAACCAGCTCACGGAGCTCCTTGATGCGATCTTGGATCAATTGTCTATCCCTGGGTCTAGGTCGGCAACTTTCACCAGGTCTAGCTCTCTTTTTATGCATTTTAACAGGTTCGAGTGGCCTCTCAACATGTCCGCTACCTCTGCTACAACTGGTTGATGAAAAACCCCTAGAAGACCGAACACCACATGTACCTGATGAGTTGAAGCTGTTCAATGTTTCCCGACCAAATGAATAGCATGTAGAACTGATTGTGCCTATATCACTGCTACAAGGTTCAGCAGATATTTCAGTGGTCAAGAGGGAATCGACAGATTTACAGAATGACTTCACACTGTTACAATCATTGTCATGGCGGTTAACATTAGCTATTACTGCTTCTAGAAGATGCTCATTGCCAGTGTTGTTAGTTAACAGATTGCTGGAGCCAATACCCTCAAGCATCTCAACGGCCATTTCTTCCCGGTTCCCTGCCTCCCAGTCCTTGGAAGAATTCTCTTTCTGGAAAACTGGCCCTAATGCTTCGTACAGCTCATAGCCAGCACAGAACCTGAAAGGAGTGCGCATTGTGTAATTACACTCGGTCTCAAGACTTAAATTTGTCTCTGCACAATTATCTGGATATGCATTGGGAAGATCCAACAAACCCAACATTCCGGTTTGACCATTGTAAGCTTCAGAAGCAAGATTGCTTCTATTTGGCTGACGGCGTTCAGTGACTTTTCCAGCATCATATGAAACACTTCCAATACTTGCATCATTTCTCAAAGTTGGCTCAGTTTTATATACAGAGCCCTTTCCTAAGACTCGCAAGTTTCTAGTTTGCCCTTCAAAATTTGGATCAGTTTCTGCCCACATCTGCCCTTCTTCTTGGTTGTTTATAATGGAACTTCCACAGTTTGGAAGAAGCAGATTGTCACAGTCATCAGATCCTTGAACTGCTGTCCCATGAAGTCCTTGGTTATCAACCACTTCAAGTATTTTATTTGGGTGACTTCCAGTTTGCGAGAAGATACCAGAATGATCAACAGATTTTTCAACAGATGTATATAGAGGAGACCACATATTTCTCCCATCTTCACAAACACTTCTACCTAGATTACTTATGCAGTCTTGAAAAACCTCTGGACCTGAGGTCCTTGTCGATATCTCTGACTGGGAAATGTAACAGCATCAGATAAAGGAATAGATGATCTGTGATAACAGTAATTCGGTGAGCAATAGTCAATTTACCAAGCAAGAATTTTCCATGCTGTTCTGCATTGAACTCTGCAAGCAACTTGACATCAACTCCTGGAGCGCAGAAAAGACATCTCCAATATGCTTGACCACGCTCAAATCCTCAGGAATCTTCTTTGACAAAACAATCGAAAGAAAATAAGATTTGCAGAATAAGGCATATCTAGTTATTGGTAGCTGCAGCAGAGATCAATGATAACATACATTCTGCAGTATGATGTTAACTAAGCAAGAAATTATCAAACCAGTTGGAAATTCATTTCACAAGGTGATGAATTTTAAATGGAAGTAAATGACCCATTCCTAGAATATTGTGTCTTGAGCCGGGGGTCTTTCGGAAACAGCCTCTCGACCTTACCTCTGAGGCAGTGGTATGGACTGCATATACTTTACTTTCCCCAGACCCCTCTTTGTGGGAATATACTGGGTATGTTGTTGTTGTTGTTGTAAATGACAAATTCGAGGCAGTTCAAAAATTAGTGACACGCGTGAAATTAAACAAATACAAGTCAAGAGTAAATCAGTCACAAAATTGTCATAAACATACTAAACTAAAAACTGAAGGTGGTTTGAAATGAAATCTTAAACAATGAGGCTGATTATCTTACAATATCCAAGGATCCAAGTTGTACAACTCCATGTGGAGCAACAGCAGCAACAACAATGGTCTGCAAACAAGAAAAAAATGTTTCTTTGAGGATGCATATTATGTAGCCAATAGGTTCATGATAAATCATGTGATTCGAGATACATAAAGTTAAACGTTAAGATTGAGAAGTTAAACTATCTTCATAAACATCACATGTGCAGGTTAGCATCAAGAAGTCAGTTGATGCAAGCCTTGTCATCTCATGCAATGACACTATTTCCTTGAGGCCTAGGAACAATGGGAAAATGATCTACTTGTCACATGCATTTCACAAATTCTGTGGAAGAAACCCAATGACTTTCCTTAGAACAGACAAAAACACGGTTTACTGATTCAAGTAGGATAAAGATTTGGGAGGTATTTTTTTCTCTAGGACGACAATTTTAATACAAAAAACACAGTTCTGCTTAATTTCATCATTCTGCAAATGGCAACATGTCAGGAGCTCCCTCTATACACCATAAGCTCAGATCATCTACACATCATAGTAATGTACAACCATTTCGTCCCATCTATCATACTCTATTGACCTAAGATGATTCAGCAGAGAGATTTAGAAGAAAGGTTGAATGAAAAATGGTTCGATTTAGTTGGCAATAGAGTTTTTAACAGTATCTGCAATATTTAAATAAAGAGTTATAACAGAAGATACTGGTATCACACAATGGTTGTAAACTTTTAATACAATTGTATGCTGATTCTACTTGTGTAGGAAGTAAGCTTTATCACTTTTGGCGGTTGTCAATCATCTTTTGAAATGTAAAACAACAACAACAACAACAACAACAACAAACCCAGTGTATTCCCACCTAGTGGGGTCTGGGGGGGTAAGATGTACGCAGTCCATACCTCTACCTATGAAGAAGTAGAAAGGCTGTTTCCGATAGACCCCCGGCTCAAGGCACGAGATACCACACAAACACATAGTAAAGCACAAAAGCAGATTACATAACATAAATACGGCACCCATAAGTAATATAAAACAGAGGAGAGCAGAGGAAAGCACACAGATTCGTAATGAAACATGGAACACGGAACACGGAATCATAACAGGAATAAAAACCCCACCAAGTAATTCCCTACACTAGCGACCCAAACTGGCCCTAGTCCTCTGCCGTAATTCGCATCCTCCAGACCTTCCTATCTAGGGTCATGTCCTCGGTGAGCTGTAACTGTTCCATGTCCCGCCTAATCACCTCACCCCAGTACTTCTTCGGCCTACCCCTACCCCGCCTAAAACCATCCAACACTAGCCTCTCACACCTACGGACCGGGGCATCCATGCCCCTCCTCTTCACGTGTCCGAACCATCTCAATCGTGCTTCCCGCATCTTGCACTCCACCGAAGTCACACCAACCTTCTCCCGGATAGTCTCATTCCGAACTCTATCCCCTCTAATCAGCCCACACATCCAGCGCAACATCCGCATTTCTGCCACCTTCATTTTTTGGATGTGGAAGTTCTTAACTGGCCAACACTCCGCTCCATACAACAAGGCCGGACGGACTACCACCCTGTAGAATTTGCCTTTAAGCTTGGGCGGCACCTTCTTATCACACAGCACCCCCGACGCGAGCTTCCACTTCATCCATCCCGCCCCAATACGGCGCGAGACATCCTCGTCAATCTCACCGTTACTCTGGATCACGGACCCAAGATACTTGAAATTATCCCTCTTACATACCTCCTGTGCTTCCAGCTCCACTACTACCTCATTCTCCCGCCTCACGTCATTAAACTTGCATTCCACATACTCTGTCTTGCTTCTGCTCACCCTGAACCCTTTAGACTCAAGAGTTTGCCTCCACACCTCTAATTTGTCACTCACACCCCCTCGAGTCTCATCTATCAGGACTACATCGTCTGCAAAAAGCATACACCACGGCACCTCCCATTGAATATGTCGCGTCAACACATCCATCACCAACGCAAACAAAAAGGGACTAAGAGTAGATCCCTGATGCAATCCTGTCAGGACAGTGAAATGCTCTGAGTCTCCTCCCACCGTCCTCACCTGGGTTTTCGCTCCATCATACATATCCTTAATTGCTCTGATATATGCCAGCGGTACTCCACTCACCTCCAAGCATCTCCAAAGCACCTTCCTGGGGACTTTGTCGTAAGCCTTCTCCAGGTCGATAAACACCATGTGCAGATCCTTCTTCCTTTCCCTATACTGTTCCACCAACCTCCGTACCAGGTGAATTGCCTCCGTCGTCGAGTGGCCGGGCATAAATCCGAACTGGTTTTCCGAAATAGACACTATCCGTCTCAGCCTCACTTCGACCACTCTCTCCCAGATCTTCATAAAGTGACTCAATAACTTAATCCCCCTATAGTTATTGCAACTCTGAATGTCCCCCTTATTCTTATAGAGAGGGATCATGGTACTCCACCTCCAAGCCTCGGGCATCTTTGCCGTCCTGAAGATTTCATTAAACAATCCAGTCAACCACCTTACACCAGCCTCTCCAACGAACTTCCAAAATTCCACCGGTATCTCATCCGGCCCCGTCGCCCTACCCCTTCGCATCCTGCGGACAGCCTGTCTAACCTCTTCTACCTTAAAACGTCTACAATAGCTAAAATCCCGACACTCCTCTGAGTGCTCCAGTTCCCCTAACACAATAGCTCTATCCCCTTCGTCATTCAAGAGCCTATGAAAGTACGACTGCCATCTCTTCTTAATGTGGCCGTCCTCCACCAACACTCTACCGTCCTCCCCCTTAATGCACCTCACCTGATCGAGGTCACGACCCTTCCTCTCCCTAGCCTTAGCGAGTCTAAACAACTTTTTCTCCCCTCCTTTCCCCTGTAACCCAGCATACAAGCTCTCAAAAGCGGCCGTCTTAGCTGCCGTGACTGCTGACTTAGCCTCCTTCCTCGCTAGCTTGTACTCTTTCCTGTTTACCCGCTTCTCCTCTTCGTCCTTACTTTCCACCAACTTAGCATACGCCCCTTTCTTGGTCCCCACTTTCTTCTCCACCTCTTCATTCCACCACCAATCCCCCCGATGGTGCCCGGCCCGGCCCGGCCCCTAGAAACACCCAACACCTCACTTGCATTCTCCCTGATGCACCTTGCCGCCCTGTCCCACATACTATCCACGTCCCCCCTACACTCCCACACCCCCATTCCCGCCAACCTCTCCCCTATCTCTGAAATACTGACACATTATTTTTGAAATGATATGTATCAACTCTCATACATATTTCAGTTTCTTAGTTTCTTTATACGCCAAGAATGTCAATCCTATCTCAAGATTTTGTGCACTTGTAACCTTTGAATAAGTTAAATGGGTTATGGAAATCAAAAATGTTTTTGACTTGGCAATATTTTAGCACATAATATTTTTTAAACTTTTTCCCCAAATTACCATGTCATGTAAGAAACAATAGAAAGATCAGAAGCTGCTGTAAATAGAAGTATATGGTGTGAGATGTATGCATCAGAGATGAAGAATACATCAAACACCAAACTATCATAAAAGAAAGAGAGTGTAATCCAAAAATAAAATGAAAGAGATTCTAATTAAAAAAAAAATAGATGCTTATTGATGTTCTATTCGGGAACAGAATGTGATGCCAAAATCTTGAACTTCCTGACCATCTCCATACATACAATGCACATGCATTGCAGCTATATCACCATGGAAAATTTAACACCTGAACGATTGGAATAGTTAGATTACCTTAATCCCAGCAGAAAATTGAGCTTGCCACCCATCACAGTGCTGAAAATGAAAAAACATAATGAATAACCATGTACACAAGGTACAATCTATCCTCAAATTTACCACCACATTTTTCAATTTTAGGCTGGGTAAGTTAAATTCTCTAAAATGGAGTACCTTACAAGTTAACATCAATAAGAAGTCTAATGGGCCATACTTTTACTCTATCCACCATCTAAATAGTTCAGAAAGTAAGTCCATCACATAGTTTTGGATCTAATTGTCACAAAATAATTCATATTGAGAATTCCAATATAATAGATCACTCCCAAGTAAATGTACTTTTTATTTAGAAACAGAAATTTTCCTATCTGTAGCATTCAACTAACATAAAAGGAAGTATATTGTTGCATCTTAATGCCTAAATTCATCAGAAGCATGCTAACTGCACACATTAAGAGAAAATGGCTTACCTCAGGAGCCAAGCTAGAGATAGCTGCACCTTTGTCTGCGGAAAGCCATAGATATTTTCCAGTAACTGCCACCTGCCCAACAATACTGTCCAAGAAGATAATTAGACATTTACATAATCCATAAGCAGAGGCGGAGCCAGCCATGTTTAGGGGGTTTGGCCGAACCCCCTTCGACGGAAAAATATACTATTTATACATGATTAAAATTATTTTTTATGTGGTTATAGTAGGTGTTGAACCCCCTTCGACTAAGTTTTCTTTGAATATTGAACCCCCTTAGTTGAAATCCTGGCTCCGCCTCTATCCATAAGACCTATTTTTCATTTCAGAGAGAAATTATAATTGCAGATTCAATCTGACTAGAACATGTTGACTTACAAAGAATTACTGTATGACTAACTGACAATACTTAGGCCTTCTACTAAAGTTTGCATGCTGAAATAAATCAATCTCATGAAGAAAAAGATTACTTAACAAATGCAATTTCTTCAAGGGAAATATTTCTTTTGGCTAAAGCTTTAAAACCATTAGAATGACAGCATGAGATAAATCATGAATTTGCTCCAGGTCGTCTAGGTATCATACCCTTCTCCAAGTGAATAAACATGATAGGACATCTTTGCCACAGCTACTCCGAGACGAGTGTTGGAATAATGTCCATCATGAAGGTTGCCTGCTGTGCTACCAGGAGATTTTTTCTCTGGAAACCCATCATTATCATAGTAAGCGTCCTCCCAAGTTAACATCCTACAATGAAATCCACATAATGGGCAACTGATAAGAGAGGAATTTTGTTCTTTTATGGTCAAAGGTATTAAAGGGCCAAGTTACGGCGGATTACCAACCACAACTACGAAATATATTCATCTCAAAGAGACCTCATACTTGATAAAATCAAGTCTCAGCAAGTACATTCTAATTCAAGCTTCTAATAAGCATCACTATCAAGGTTCCATTCATAGAAGTCTCGAGAAGACATAACTTGGATTACAGATGGTGCTATGTCTGTAATGATACTCGAATTTCCTAGAAAGATTGCCTTCATAAGTTTACTCTGCACAAATGCACAAGTCTTGTTGGAGATAGAATTATATTTCAAAAACCACAAATAATAGTCTCGCTATGGTATGGCACAAAACCTTCATGCAAAAGGCAGTTTTGGTGTGTGCAATCATTGATTTCTCAGTTAAAGGGAGAAGCTATTTGTAGCTTTATATTCTGAACCTCCTGCTAACTGAGAAAAAGAGATTTTGCATTTAGTTTCCTCACGTGCATTTCGGAGTTTGGATACATCAGACTGGATTTCTTCATTTAAAGACACAAGTTGGAACATTCCCGCAATAAATCTCAACGAAAATACCTTTTCACTTTCTGGTTAAGCTAATGAATATCCAGAATCAATTAGAAACAAGAAGAAAGGGAGAAGAAACTCTACCAATATAAACCTCATTAAAACTTCAGAAAAGGACAGCTTGGTGAACTACTGTACACAGCCTTACCCTGCATTTCGCCAAGAGACTGTTTCTACGGCTTGAACCTGTGCCTTCCTGATCAAATGGCAGCAACTTTACCAGTTACGCCAAGGCTACCCCTTCAACCTAGCAACTTTACTAGTTATGACAAGACTCCCCCTTCAACCTAGCAACTTTACCAGTTACGACAAGGCTCCCCTTCAACTTCATTAAAGCATGCCAGAGAAATATATATTTTGCTTCACTTTTACCCATTTTATAGCAGTACCAAAAGAAATAATATCAATAAAGGAAGCTAAAATCTTGATTAAGGAGGCAAAAGAACTCACATTCGAGCTCGACGAGTGAGCTTCCAGAAAACAGCATACTTCCAAGGAGTGTTGCAGCAAAGGCTCCTCAGTGCTTGTTGCAGTTGGCTTGCCATATTCTTTCCCAATCACCAAATATTTTCTTAACACACAATATCCCCACCACCAACCAACCCCCCAACAAAACTCTCAAAATAAATCCAGTCCTAAACCTCAAAATACCCCTACACAATCCCCAATTTTCTTCCCTTATCCCAATACCTAACTTCCTCTATATGATCCTCTGCCTGCCTGCTTCCTTCTCAACCCTGCTCGCCGCTTGATTGGCGGTCCTACTGTTGAAAGAAGCAGCATTCCATCATCTTTTCCCATTCTCCCCTCTTCCCACAGCTCAAAAAAACAAACCCCACACCAAAAAATAATCAACAGTCTTGATTGAACCAACCAACCAACTCTATTTAGTAATCAGCAACACAAAATGAAATCAAGAATCCAAGAAAACCAACACCCAAAAACAGAATTGTACCACTCATGCAAGTTTCCAAATCAAACCATAATCTTGAACAATAAAAATCAAATCTTGATTGTCCTAGCCTTGGTGGACAGAATTACCTTGTATCTCTTGTTTGCTCGTAGTTGGTAGGAGGTGGCACATATGCGTGGATTTAATCTAGGTGCGTGAAAGCTGGCCAGACACCACAATTATCAACTATAAAGACCAAGAACAAGAAAATTACAGTTGGCTAGCAAATTGATACTTGAACTTCTATAAAAATGACATGAAGAAACTTAAACTGTATTAACTGTAGACAAGAAAAGAAGGAAGAATATTTTGCCTATTTTTTCATCAACAGTAAGCTTTCTGGGAAGAGTACCTACGGAGTTTAAGAGTTATCTTGTAAATTGAAACATTCACCTCCATTATTATTTCAAGATTTTGAATATACTGGTTATTCTTGTTTTAAGTTGAATAGCAATGTATATAATACTAGGAAAGGGTACAGCTATGGACTAATTGCTTTTGATTTTGAACTTCTCTTTATATAAAACGGCCTTTTGGATCGGATGTGCAACATGCACCTCCCAAAATTCACTTTTTAGTTAGGACCTAAGTACTTCCCTAAATAAATCGGTTTTTAGTTAAAAGAGTACATGTGTCATGCTGTCAAAATTTTACCTACCTCAAGTCAATGGATACATAGCAGGAGCTATGACAGGTTACATGTAGTTTCATTTTTTTGGTAAAGTCAGCTTCCTATTTGCCTCTCCCAAATGCTCTCCACTAACCCTTCTCCTTTACAGTTCTGGTTTATCGCGTTCTTGCAGTCATCATAGTCAACAAAAAAAGAAAGGAATGAATATTCTTTTGAAATATTAAATACAAATAAGTATTTACCATATTCTTACATACCCCTCGATATGCTGATAATTTTTCATTGCTTTTTCATTTTCATTTTATTTTTGTTTAAACTGCAGATGTTTCTCAACGTAAGTATTTAAGCAAATTTATAGAATTAGACGAAGTGTCTAGTAATTGCATATAAGTCAAAATAAAATTGTCAAAAGGTAAAAGAACAAGAGCTAGATCTTACTTTCAATATGATAGAATAATTTTTTCACATTAAATATGGGTTTTTTCTTTTTACAAAAACTAAAATTGCTCTTTTGGTAAATACAAACTTATAGATTAAATTTTAAATTCTTAAGAAATTGAAATTATAAAATTGAAATTGATAGGACGTATGATTCAAAATCAAAACTTTCAAATGGAAGTGATAGTTTTGTTCGAATATCATAGCACACTAATTTTAAATTTGAGCTTCAGATTGCATGGTTAAACATCTACTAAAAAGAAAAGTGTCAGCATAAATTGAAACGAAATGAGTAACATAAATTAATTAACGGAAAAGAGTCTAAAATGTTCTTTGACTATTTGAAATGGTGTAAAAATGTCTCCGTTTATCTATTGGGCCTAAATTGCCCTTCTTGTCTACCCGTTACGCCTAAAATGTTCTTTCCGTCTATTTATTGGGCTATTTTGCCCTTTTATTTAAGGAAAAAAATTATATAATACCACAATTTATCTTTATTAAACTACATAAAATCTCCATCATTTTTATTAATATTAACCAAATAAATAGTGCACAATATCAATTTTTCGTCATTCTAAATTGATATGATAAATAAAAAAAAACATAAATAGCCATTTTTAAAAAAATTATTACATATACATAGCCGTATTAGTTGGTTGTCAGATATAACATATAAAATATTTACTTTTATAACATGTTCTAATATATAGAAAAATGATTATATATTAAATTTTCATATTTCTTATTTATTGTCTATTTTAATCGAAGCCTTTGTTCATTATTTTTTATATACCATATCAAAATTTTATGTTTATTATTTTTATTGCCTGCTTTCACGATTCCTTCATAAAAATATATGATATATTTATACAATCAAAATTCATGGTATATTTATATTATATCATAAAAAGACATGGTATATTTATACCATACAAATTATATTTATGTCATAAACATATATGGTATATTTTAGATATAAAACATTTATACCATGTACTACTGAAAATATATATTTATATTTAATAAATAATTTTTAACAAGAAAAGTACTTTCGACATAATGAGATATACCAGGAATATTTATTCCATAAATTATATATAAAATATAATAATAATCTGACTTTGAACTAAATTATATTTATACAACAAAAATTATATAGTATATCTGTACTTCCAACATAATGATTTTTATTTCATAAATATTTATTCATAAAAAATTATGATTATTCCATACAGTAAAATTAAAAATATGCTATAATGAAATAATACTAAATGATTAACATACACAAAAACAAAACGAAATATACACGAGCAAATAATGAAATACTTAATTTATTTAAAAATATTTGAATTTTGAATGTAAGAGAGAGAAAGATTTGAATGTAGGGATTATCTTTTTCGTTTTTAATTTGAAGATTTAAAATAAATTTATTAAATTAAGCTGAATTGATAATTAGTTATAGCATTAAACTAGGAATTATAATTATCTTTTCTGATCTTTTAAATTGCTATATATGTAAAAAAAAAAATATTTTTATTTTTGTAATATTGAAAAAATACTATTATTTATGTAATTATGTTTTAAAGATGGTCTTTTCATGCAATTTATCTAAATAAAAGAGAAAATAGGTCCAATAGGTGGACGTGAAGAACATTTTAGACCCAATATGTAGGTGAGAATGACATTTTAGGCCAAATAGGTTGATGAAAAGAACATTTTAGGCCCAATAAGTAGACGAGGATATTTTTACATCATTTTCAATAGTTAAAGGACATTTTAGGCCTTTTTCCAATTAATCAATTAATACGGAATCTTATTAAACCCTCTTGCTTTACATAAATTTGGATTTGACCTCCTTGCATAGCAACTTCTCTGTTGCTTCTTGACTATTTACTATTCCTTAGAACGGTTCGTTTTCTTTTTTATCTAACCCCTACTTGTTTTATTATGGGAGTCATAATTGAAAAAGAATAAATGAAAAGGTAATGAGATTGTCCACTTAAATGGCAAACAATATGATGCCAAGGCCTATGAAAATGCTACTTATCTTCCCATCAAGCTATCTAGCATACACCTTTGAACTTACCCTCCAACAGGCCTTTTCAACAATGATTTCTACTGCTAAAAGTTGTGACATCTACTCACCTCCCATTTCCATTGTCTCCCTATTCTTAATCTCTGCCTCTATGTTTGCATTTATCCTAGTGGAAGTTTAACTGTTAATTACCAGTCAATCAAAGCTCATTAACCTCACTCATGGTATTTATATCAAACTAATAAATGCTCTTTTTGTTTTAAAAAAACGATACACTTTTCTTTTTAGTTCTTTAAAAAAGAATGATCCTTTTTTTTTTTGACAATATTTTAATTATAACTTTTGTGTGACATGTCTAAGACTACAAAATGAAAGGACATTTTGATATATTTGACATAATTTTAATTTAATATCATAAGATTCAAAAAAAAAATTTTATTTTTTTTAAATCTGTACCAAGTCAAATTAAGTTATTCTTTTTGAAACAAAGGAAGTGATATTTTTTTTATAGTAAGAGATTAAAGTAAGAATATATATAATTAAGTTACAGCTAAGTGATAAATATGTGAATAAGAGATAAATGTGTTGCATTCATTAGTTTAAGTAAATAACGAGGGTGTGTCAATTTGGTATTTTATTTTTATCATGTGTGGTTGGTTGAAATATTTTGAAAAATAAAATCTATAAGAAAATAAGTTTCTTAAAAATGTAGAAAATATTTTTTCTAATAAGAATATGAAAATCAAGTTTCCTAAATGGCATTCCAAGCTTCGTATTTTTCCCTACTCTCCAACTCCAACCCCTTCGTCAACACACCGCTGCCACCCACAACCCCCACTCCTCACCCTACCTCCATCCTATATTATTTCTAAATTATATGTAAATATTTTTGAAAAAATATTTATTTATTACTTATCAACACCAAAAAATTAGGAAAAACTACTTAATCTCACCTGAATAACATGAAAACTTTTTTCTTCCTATCAAACAAAGCCAGAGTGCAAGAATATTTTTCATTGCACCGTATCAGAATTTTTGCACTTTATCTCATTATTTGGTACATCAAAAAAGAAATTAAAAAAATTCTTAAATTTTTTCACAAGTTACACGCCTCAAATCTTATATTTCATAGGCGCACTTTACATATTAGTAAATTTTATGAAAAAATTACATAAACTCACAAATTTAAGAGTCATTTATACATAAAATTTCTTACCTTTTCAAAAATTACTTAAAATTTCATTTTTACTATTTTGCTCTTGATACATATAGACAGATCAGATCTTCTTATCCGCTTTACACTACTCTACTAATGTCATATAACATTTATTATTTTTCAAAATTTCCCACCCTAGAAAGCTGGCAACTTCTCCTCAATTGAAACTTCCATCACTATTACTGCAACCTGCTAATAACTGTCCACATTCAATTTTATTAATTTAATTTTTTCACTTTTTGTTGGACAATTAAGTGAATTGTTGAAGTAGATTTTAAGTAACTATTTTAGAGATTACGTTAACAATACAGAGTATTGTGGTATTACTCTTTTTTGGTCTTCAACAATGATTCATCCTCATTCAGTTTGGGTATTTTTCAAATTGAGACAAATAATGTTGTTCCTGCAATTGATGAAATTATGGGTTTTACTTCGGCTATCTTTGATTACACATCAAAAATCTTTTGTAAAAATTGGTCCAAGCGCTGCCATGTTCACGAAAAAATAAAGAATCTTAGAGAAGATCATGTTACAATAACTCAGGAATCAGACTTGCACATGACAGATCAAGATAAATTAGAGGAGATCCCGAAGTTTCCACACAATCAGGTAAAAAATATAATGTGGATATATTTGTTTGATACATGTAACACCCTGTACTTTTACCTAACTTAAATTCATCCCAAAAATTATCAAAGACTTTCTTTAAAGATGAATACACTTTTATAAAGGTGGAATTTCCAAGATTTTGATATTTCATTATGTGTAAAATTGAATAAGCTTTCCATCGATATAAAATTCGCCCAAATCCGACATCCGGGCGAAGAGTTATGGCCATTTTTAGTAAGACAGTATATCACCTGAGCCGTCAGTGCGTTGTGGAGCCAGCCAAAATGACAATCGTTAAAAACCAGTGAGCCTCCACGATATTGGTGCATCGCGGCAAGGCTCAAATTCAGAATCATCCTTTTCTAGCGTTGTAGCACAATCCTGGCGCGTCGCGCCATAGGAAAAATTCGCAACCAGTGAGGCACCACGATGGCGCTGCGCCACGCCATCAGCCCAGTTCCCAATCGTCAGTTTCCAGTGACACAACGCGATAGCACCGCGTCGCGCCAAGACCTAAAATCGAGATTTTTGAATGACGATTTTTAAATTCACTCAGGGGTAAGTTGGTATTTTTTCACGGACCTAGTCAGTCTCAACACGAAATTTAAACCCTAAATATCCCATTATCTTATTATTTCTCACTTTCTCTAAAAAAAAATTAAAGCATTCTCTCTCAAAGGGGATAAACCCTAGTTCAAGAAATCAAGAACAAGCCTAAGGATTTTCTTCAAGAACCTTCAAGAAAGAATCTTCCAAGGTATGTTAGATGTTGATTCATAGGTACCTTTCGCCCATGAAGTCCAAGAATTCTTTTTCAAAGTACAAAGATGATGTATTCATGATTTTCATGTTTGAAATAGATTTAATTCATGTTTAGAATATTAGTTGGATTTCAATCAATGATTTAAATGCAAGTTTCATTAAATTAAATAGCATGTATAACAAATATGTGATTATTTTGATAGACCCTTAAATTTATAAAGTGATTAATGCATCTATGATGTTGATTTGATTTTTAATCCATGATTATGATAAGATTCAAGAAAAATAGAATAGTATTTAGGGGGAATTATATGAATTACATGCTAAACCCTTGAAATTACAATTAAGTATTGTATTCATGATGTTTATGTGATGACCATTATCATGTGAAATACTCATGCTCCCCAAGTATTTGCTAAAATGCCTATGTGAAGTAGATAGAGGAATCATGAGATGTTATTATGAGATCTTAATCATGTACAAGCTTATGCCCTACAAGTGTTTGATAAAATCTTATGTGAATTGACTAGTGAAGGCATGACATGCTATTATGTGATCCTATTCATATATAAGTTAATGCATTACAAGTGTTTGATGAAATGTCTTTATGAATGAATTATGACCAAGTGAACATTGTTATTTTATTCAAGATTATGCTTTGCTTTACTTTCATGCTATCGAGTCCTGGGGGTATTTAATACTCGATAATTTAGCTATTTACCTAGAGCCAGTGTCAGTTACAGAATTGTATCAGTCATGTCACGATCAGTACTCTCAGTTCGTTACAGAACTCAATAGAACTTAGTCAATTATAGAACTTAGGAAAACTCAGTAAACTTAATCTCAGTCCAGTCTAATCCAGTATACTCACTTCAGTGTCTTTCAATTGGGAATAGGATTCAGCACCGAGCGAGAGCAGGGATGATGGCTTCTTCGTCAGATAGGCAGAGTCGTTAGTAGCAATCTCTGTACTCCAGATCTGCATAGCCAGTGCAGGATGAGGAGTCGCCCGTCATACTAGGCTTGACTACCTTCCAGGGTCACCCGTTAGATTAGGCTGGTCTCTACCTAGGTGTCACTCGTCAGTTAGGCTTGACATCCTGGTTTTCTAGTGTTAGTACCCGTGACACGGTATTAGCACCCATCCAGCTGGGGTTATATGTTGGACCCCAATTAGTTCAGAAAGAGGCATGTCGTTTAGATGATTACCTCCCACAACTTTAGTTTTAGTTTCAGTCTTCAGTTCAGAACTCAGCCTAATTTTACAGAATCAGGACTGTCAGATACAATCAATCAGTATCAGTTAATCAGTTATCAGAATTCAATACTTAGCGTAAGAAAAACTTAGTTATACTTTATATATATATATATATATGTATGTATGTATGTATATACATATATTGCATTCTCAATACTTACAGTAGTCTTAGATTCTCCACGTACTCTCATATTCAGTTATTCTCATTCAGTCAGTTATATCCTTATGCATATAAAACCTTGCATTAAACCTAACCTCATTTAGCATACCAATACATTCCTATGTACTGACACATATTTTTCTGCGCTATGATGTTTCATTTCATAGGTTCGGACGCTCAGGTTCCCAATCACGCATAGTAGATTCAGGTTCATCCAGCAGCAGTAGATTTAGCAGTGAGTCCTCATCATTTAAGGATATTATACTATTTTATATTTTTATTAGATGTATTAGTTCAGTAGATAGAGTTAGTTGGGTGATTGTCCCATCAACTACAGACAAATTCAGTTAGAGGCTTTTCAGACTAGTTGTCAGACAGTGTTCGACTTTTATCAAATATTGTTATTTATCAGTATTTTAGATTTTTGAACCTTATGGAATTTCAGCCTATTTTCCGCATTAATTACAGTGTTATTATTCAGTGCTCACAGCAGAAATCATTCAAGGATTAGCTTATGGTCCTTCGGAGTCGTGAGCACCGTGTAATGACAAGGGGGTCCCAGGTCATTACAATACATTTGCTTTTTAGCACACTAGTTTTTTTTCTCTTGATACATATAAATTTTTGTTAATTTTTTGTTACACTTTGTTAGTATAATGTTGATGCGTATGTTTGATACATTTGCTTTTACTATATTGGTGATACATATTTTTTATATAATTTATTAGTGATTCATACTTTCGATACTTTATAGAATGAAAAAAGAAATAATTCACGTAGTAATGCTTATAAATATTTAATACATTTAAAATATGCATCAAACTGGACATGATATATATATATATATATATATATCAATTTTTTACTTCTGTTTTTCAATATATGTCATTTTGCTTAATCTTAGCTTGGTTGTCAAAAATTGATATGCCTATAACTTAAGGTATAAGAGCGCACACAATCTTAATATAGTCTCAAAACTTCAAGAAGTTCTAAAAGATGAAGGGATCACAATGTTTTGAAGCACTTATTTTGAGGCATATCTAAACTTGCACAATTATAACTTTCAAGGATCAGTTGCAAGATGTATAATGACCTTAGAGGTTCAACATCTATATCATGATTAGATAATGATATCGGTCAATAATATAATCCTTTTTTTCATTGTAAGATACTATCCTCACTGTCAGATTGAAATACACTGATAATGAAGATGATTTCAACTATTCACATCTTTCTCCCCGTAGATTACAAAAAAGTTATTTTTTTTAAAACCAACGCAAGTGTCAAAAGAGGTGACCTGGTCAAGTGTTTTTTGAATATCCAGCGGGGAAAAATATGAAAAATATTATCAAAATTAAAAATTTATACTTTTTGTATTCTCATAATTGATAAAGTCAATATCTCTACCCGAGACTTTCACATGATTGAGAATGAACGTTATAGGCGATTTTCATTTGAAAAATTGACATTTTTAACATGGATGAGTTCATTTAGTTGATCTATGAATGAGATCATTGGTATTATCATTTGAATGGTATGTCATATGGGATTCAGGTCTGGAGGTATGAATATTGTTCTGTGGTTAATGAATTATAGTCATTTGTAAGAATAGTTTAATGCGAAGGATGGAGAATTGAAAAGTGATTAAATTAAAACCAAGATATGTGAATTTGATGAAAGATATATTTAGTAAGGAAATGCTCTTACACATCCAACTATACTGGATGTGTATATTTACTATTTATTTGTAATTACCTAAATCTAATATGTCTCACTAGTTGTTTTATTTTCTATGTTATTTTCATTGCAGCTTGTATACAGAAATATATATTCATTACCCCAGAAATTGAATCAACTTAATTTGCCCGACCTATTTAGTGTTGGTCCAAATGATCTAGGGACTTCTATTATTCCTACAATATCTATAGAAAGGAAACAGAAAATACCTCTACTCTGGCTAAAATTCAAGATAGATTTTAAGATTTCAGTACTCCATAACCTGCACAACTGTTATAAAAATGATGAGTGATGTTGATACGTCATTCCACCCCTCATGCAAGGAAATAAAAAACTAACATTATATAAAAAATGTGAGCTCCAGTTTCAAAGATCCAAAAATAGTCATCATTGTTATTCAAAGATAAACACCCATCAAATTCATCAAGAACTTATTTGGACCCTTCCGTTTCATTGAAAAAAGACACATATGATGCTTAACAACAACCTTTTGTGGCAATAAATACTCATGAGTAGACTAATGCACCTAATGGTACTATTGTAAAGCAAAAATAATCACTTTTCATATCAGACTTGAATGAAATAAAGTCATACGTTAAAACATATGTAAGTATTATTTCTTTTTTAAAGTTTCACTCTTCAGTTATTACATATACACAACTATAATTTTATAAACTTTTATCTATGTATATAATGAATCAAAGTTGCACATTTAAGTATGTATCCATTTGATACATATCATAAAAAATTATCATGTTAAATCTCATTGATACATATATATTTTTACACCCAGAAATATGACATATACGAGTCTTATACATAAGAAAAAGTATCAATTAATATACAAAAGGCATATATGTTATCAACATACGTACACACACATATATATACGGGTGTGCGTATTCAGGTGCACTTATTATACATATGTAATTATATGTATCAAACCTTAATAAAAGAGAATAAAATATGTGCTATCGGACATCTCACATTAAACATAAAATATTATGCACCGACACATTTTTAGTTTTGACAACATCGGTTGACATGAAATTTAGTGAGATACAATCATTGATGATGAACTATTACATGAACTGTGTGTAAACTTTGAAAGATCAATATATTATAGATAATAAGATATTCAAAATTGCACAGAATTACCACAATTTTATAGATTTTTTTAAAATTATTATCTTTTAGATTTCTCATTCTTCAGTCCATGAAAGTGGAAAGGATAACCTGAAAATAAAAAAAGAGAGACCCTCACTATTCTCTAAATGAGGACAATACATATATTAAAATGATCATATTGTGGAGGATGCATAAGAATCAAGTAAAGTATATACCACTGTGGGACAAGATGATCAACACGTAAAGGTAATATTAATAACATATTTTGTTGTTACATAGATAGAATTACTTGTGTCTAATTATATTTTTTGTTTAAATTTTCATAATCAATTTTTAAATAGATAAATTTCTAAATTTCTAAATTTTCAGAATGGTCTTTCTCACATGAATCAAATTTATAGGATATATGTATCTTCTTGATATATATAATAAAATGTGTCAACTTACCTTATCTCATATAGTTGGAGATACTTATATTTTAATTTGATACAAAATAACTAGTTTACATATATTCACAAGGATGTTGATATTAGTGGTATAGATAAATTACAAAAAGATAAAGTACCTGATACACATCTAGAATTAAATAAAGTAGTTGATTTGACTGTTGCATTATTATCTGTAATCATTATACAAGGCATTACTGATAGCTAATTTTTCATCAGTGATAATGTTATTACAGTCATGTCAGAGATTTTCGAGTCTAAGAATTTGACAATAGATCCCATTGAGATAATCAATCCTCAAGGCACTACTGATCGTCAATTTTATATTAGTGATAGTGCTCTATTAGTCGTGTCATAGACCCTTGTCTGTAAGACTTTGAATTCATATGTCATCAAGATAGCAGTTCAAAGGACTAGGCGGCATTTAAAGGTTCTTTAATCCCCATATATCATTGATTTAGATTTTGGATCAAATGGTAAGAAGTAATTCAGACTAACGAGAATTTTAAGTATCCCTTTAAAGGTCACAAAATTTGTGCACCACATCCAGAGAAACTATTCTCAAAGTTTTCTCTTTGGATATCTGTCGGTCTGTATAGAACACATGTTGTAGATTAAAGTAATAATATCTTATTTAAAATTAACATATATGTATTTACTTATCTAAATACTTAGTGAATAAATAATATGCGTACACGAAAGAAAAGGATGAGAACCACACGATCAAATATGCTGACTTACAATCAAAGATTGATTTCATAATTGCATATTTAGAAAGAAAGAACTGATTTTACCGCATGTCACAAACTACTACATGTTGGAACGATGAGGTATAGTTTACTATATGTATCAACTAACAATAATTCTTTTTATGAAAAAAATACCCAAATATTTTAATAAGTTGAATTATTTTCACATTGATTGTATGAAACTAATATATGTATCAAATTATCCAGAGTTAAATTATCTCTCTCTCTCTCTCACACACACGCACACACATATATATGTATCGACTGTCCTATTATATTCTATTATTATGTTATACCATATCATGTGATGTTCTATTACCTTTGCAAGAAGGCAATCTTGTACACCACCAATCAATATATTTATATCGCTGCTAATTATCTACTCAAAACATGTATTCATGATGCATACATTTATTATCATCAGAAGTGATCAAATTCAATTGTTAGTTCTTAGGAGCAAAACATTAGTTCAATGAAGGTTGCATCACAAGAGCAATTCATTCATGAAATTATTCAAGGTTTATGCATTTCAGCAAGTCTGCCATGACAATTGGTGGATGAGGTATATGTGCCACTAAATTTAAGGGAGATCATTGGGTGTTGACAGTTATAGTTCTAATGGAATGATGAATCCGACACCCGGGTGAAGAGTTAGAGCCTTTTAAGTGAGACAATGTATCACCTGAGCCTTCAGCGCGTCACGGAGATAGCTCAAATGGCAATTGTCAATTAGTGGTACATCATGCCAAACTTCCAGGTGCAGACAAGTTGGCAATGCAATAGCTCCGCATCCCACCACCGTGCAATTTCTCATTTGTCACTTTCCAGTGACTTGGCGCAATAGTGGCGCGTCGCGCCAAGGATGAAAATTGAGAAATTTTCTTAGAAATTCAAGAAGCGCCCAAGGATTAAAAAGGGTCAATTTCTCAACCCTATATAAGCCCAATAACATATGATTTAGCCATTCTTCACCCAAAATATACTAGTTTCTCTCTTGTTTCTCTCAAGAACAAGATAGGATTTCTATTGGGGATTCAAATTCAAGAAGATTTCACCGTCACGCCTCAAGAAATCATATCCCAGGTATGCGTAGTGTTCATCATGGACTCCTTCCATCAATGAAGCCCGAGAATCTTTTTTCTAAGTTTAAGTTTATGGATTTATTTATGAATATCATGTTGGGTTTGTTTTGTTTATGTTGAGAATGATCAATTGAATTAAAATCCATGTTGGGTGATCAATTTTATATGAAATTGATTTGTATAGATGTATATTCATATGAACCTATAAATAAACCCTAGGATGATGAAATTAGAGATGAATCATGATGATTCATTTTTGTATAATGTTGTCTACATGTGCTATGCCTACCATGTGTATGATTAAATGCCTAGATGAAGAAACAATGCCCAATTAGTATGATATCATGAAATCCCTATGTATGTAAAATCTTATGCATATCACATGTTTGATGAAGTGCTTCAATATATGAGTTATGAATTGTGTTGTTGGTCATGTATTCAAGTAAGCCATGCTATGTCAGTTTCTTCTCATCAAGTCATGGGGTTACTTGTACCCAAACATTTAGCTGTGTGCCTAGAGCTATGTCATGTTTTCATGATCTCCTCAGCCAAGCTATGATCCATAGAACTCAGTCAGTCATGTGACTCAGGAAATCTCAGAAATCTCAGTAATTTTAGTAGCTCAATAATCTCAGTAACTTCAGTATTCTCATTCAGTCCTCAGAACTCAATACATTCTGTCAGCTAATAGAACTTACTAAATTCAGTTTAGCTCTACCAGAAAATACCACTACTATCAGTTCAGTTTAGTTAATCATCTTAGTTCAATTAATTAGTTCAGTGTCTTTCAGATGGGAGTAGGATTCAGCACCGAGCGAGCCTAGGGATGGGAACTCGCCCGCTAGATAGGACTGAGATCTCTAAAAGAAATCCCTAAGTTCTAGAACTATATAACCAGTGTAGGAATGAGATATCACCTGTTAAATAGGACTGACATACTCAGGGATTACCCGTTAGCATATTTAAATATATAGGACTGATCCTAGGGGTCACCCGTTAGATTAGGACTGACTCTACAATAGTTGTCTTTACTAGTGGCACGGTACTGTCAACCTTACAGCTAGGGTTACAAGTTAGACCCCAGTTAGCTTAGTATGGGGCATGTCGGTTAGATGAATACATCCCACAGTTTCAGTTACAAAATGAGAATTGTCAGATACAGTCAATTCAGCTTAGTAGTATAGATTTAGGACTGTCAAATACAGTCAATACTTATCATTATAAATAGACCCTAGGATTAGCCACCAAACAGGACTGATCTCAACTATGGTCAATCAGTATCAGTATCATCAGATGTAGAGGTTACCATCTAGATAGGACTGATCTCAAATTCAGTTACTCAGCTACAGTATGAAACTCAGCTAGTTCCATCAGATTCAGGACTGTCAGATACAGTCACTTATGTTATTATTTTCAGTTATCAGAACTCATGTTATTAGTATTCATCTTCAGGACTGTCAGATATAGTTATCCAGACCAGTTCTTCATAATCAGAACTGTTAGACGCAGTTATCAATGTATCAATAACATAGTATTAGTCCCTCAGTATTCAGTAATTCAGTATTAGTTTCTCACTCATCAGTGACTTAGATGTCAATGTCAGTAGTCTCAGTAGTCAAAACATAGTATTCAGTCCTATCATGATCTTAGTTATAGTTACGTATGCTTACATGTATTTTCACGTTAATGTTAGGTAGTTAGTTAGTATTGCCCATGCATATAAACCTATTGCATGCAGCCTACCTCACTTGCATACCAGTACATTCAATGTATTAATGCATTTGCACTCTGGTGTCTTATACCATAGGTTTAGAAGCACGAGCTCTAGACAACCAGTAGATCCCAGTTCAGCGATTAGAATTAGCAGTGACTCATCATTTTTCGAGGACATGATGATCATGTTACTATTTCAATTTTTAGTTTATTTTAGTAGTTGGAGTTAGTTGGGGACATATCCCATCAATTTCTTATTCAGACAGTTTAGAGGCTTTCAGACTACAGTGTGTTTAGACAATTATCTCAGTTGTTTTGGAATTGTTATACCATATTTTTTAGTTATGTACTAGTATTGAACCTTATGGCCTTTCAGTTCATGTTTCTGCATTTAGGATATTATTACTATTATTTAGTGTTCAATTTACAGATATCAGTCAAGGGTTAGCTTGTGGTCCTTCAGGGTCATGAGCACCATGTAGCATTTTGGGTACCAAATTTGGGGTTACAAACTTGGTATCAGAGCCTAAGGTTCAATAGTTTCCTAAGAAGTCTAAAAAGCCACAATTAGTAGAGTCTTGTACATGTGTTTGTTGTGCACCACACTTATGTGTAGGAGGCTATGAGATGTTTTAGGAATAATTTCCCTTCTTTCAGTATTCATGTCGTTCCAGTGAGCATAATATCAAGTCAATCTCTTAGTCTAATCCATTTCTCCTTTTCCTTTACAGAAAATGCCTCCTAAAGGAAGAAACGAAAATCAGTCAGCCCCTCAGCCCAAACAACCTTTAGGCAAACATGTTTCTCATGTGGAGTTCAGGGCTACATTGACTACTCTTACTCAGTCAGTTGTTACTCATAATAAATGACCAGCTGTCATTTCGACCAATCCAGTGGCCAATTCAGCTACAGTCAGGATTCGTGACTTCACCCGAATAAACCCTCTATCCTTTCTTAGGTCTAAGTCAGATGAGGACCCTCAAGATTTCCTAGATCAGGTTCAGAAGGTGACTGACATCATGGGGGTGACTACTATTGAGATTGCTAAGCTAGCTGAATAGTAGTTGCAGGATGTTTTACATACTTGGTTCAAGCAGTAAAAGTCATAGAGGGCAGACAATGCAGGGTCAGTTGAGTGGGAAGAGCTTGCTTCCACATTCCTTGATAGATTCTTTCCCCTAGAGCTTAAAGAAGCCAAGGTGCTAGAGTTTATCAACCTCAAGTAAGGAAATATGGCAGTAAAAGACTAATCTCTTAAGTTTACTCAATTAGCCAGATATGCCCCTCATGTGGTTGCTGACAGTAGGGCCAAGATGAGTAAGTTTGTGTCAGGGGTGAATGATAGCGTGGTTAATGAGTGTAGATCCGCCATATTGAATAGTGACATGACTTTAGCCAGACTTATGACCCATGCTCAGCAGATAGAAGAGCAAAATATTAATATGAAGGAAAAGCAGAATAAGAGAGCAAGGACAGGTAGTTTCAGTTTTGCTCAGCCTAATTAAAGAGGTAGTAGCCGTTCTCATTATAGTCATAAATTTTCATTCCTAACTCCATCTTCAGATAGTGCCCTAGTACCCAAGCTCAATAATGACAGTCATGATGGGTCGCTAGGATTCGAGGCTCAGGATAGTGAGAAGAGGAGTCTTACTTATCCACTTTGCGAAAGGTATGGTAAGAATCACCTAGGTGTATGTAGAGCGGGTAGTGAGGTATGTTATGGATGTGGTAAGCCAGGCCATAGGCTATGGGAATGTAGAGTAAGGTCTCAAAAGAGAAAAGATTTGTGCCAGTAGGGCGTCACTTCCAGTACCTCTAGTAGTCAGCGTCAAAATAGGTTTTACGCTCTTTAGACTCACCTTGATCAAGAAAATTCCCCCAACATAGATTCGGGTACGTTATAGGTTCTTCATACTCATGATATGCATTGCGAGACCTCTTGCTCTCATTTTAGCTTAAGATTTTCAACATGAGTTATTCAGTCATAAATCAGCCCATGGATGCCCTGTGCATCACCCCTGTATCTCAGTAGGGTGAACATTCTTAGAGGGACGTAGTGTCCTAAGGGGGAGATACCTCATTATTTCCTCAACGTTCTCATGCCTTAAATAAAGTTTCTTTTTGAATAAAGAATCCAGTTTAGAGTAGAGGGTATCATAAGTTGACCCCCTCAAAGTCCCAACCTCAACTTTGGGCCAAGTATTCAGAGGCTCAGTTCCGTTCATGATGTTCAGTTCGTATATCACGTATCATACCAGACTTAGTTAGGTTCTCGTATTTCTGCTCATGCATGTTTAGTAAGATGATCTTATATTCATTAGCATTTCCGGTTAAGATAACAGTTCTCCTTAGTTTTACTCAGTTTCATGTTCAGTGTTCATCACAAACTTGGTACTAAGTACCCTTGCATATTCAGCCATGCATTCATATATCAGTCCAAGCATGTAATTATGCATTAGACATGCATTCTCACTGCGAGAAATTTAGTTCATCAGAATATTCAGTCATGTACTCATATGTCAATTATCAGTCATGCATCAGATATGCATGTTCAATATGTTATATTCAGCCATCAGTCATGTCAGCCATGAAATAATGTTCTAGCCAGTCATGTTCAGTATTTACATCAGTTTGTATTTTTTTTTCCCTCTCACTCAGTCTCATTCGAGGATAAATGTTCTCAAGGGGGAGATATTGTAATACCCCGTATTTTTCCTATCTTGAAAAGTTTTCCAAGAATGTTAGGAACTTTCTTTAATAGATGAATCCACTTTTGTACATGTGGTATTTTCAATATTTTCAATTTTTATCATGTGGGGAATCTAATAAGCTTTCCATTGATACTAAATTTGCCTAAATCCGACACCCAGGTGAAGAGTTAGAGCCTTTTAGTGAGACAGTGTATCACCTGAGCCTTCAGCACATCAAAAAAATAGCTCAAATGGCAATTGTCAATTTCCTGTGTTGTTCCGCGATAGTGGCACGTCGTGCCAAACTTCCAGGTTGTAGACAAGGTGGCAATGCAATAGCTTCGTATCGCACTACCGTGAAATTTCTCATTTGTCACTTTCAAGTGACTTGGCGTGATAGTGGCGCGTCGCGCCAAGGATAAAAATTGGGAAATTTTCTCAAAAATTAAAGACGCGTCCAAGGATTAAAAAGGGTCAATTTCTCAACCCTATATAAACCCAATAACACGTGATTTAGCCATTCTTCACCTAAAATTTACTAGTTTCTCTCAAGTTTCTCTCAAGAACAAGGTAGGGTTTCTATTGGGGATTCAAATTCGGGAAGGTTTCACCGTAAATCCTCAAGAAATCACATCCCAAGTATGCATAGTGTTCATTCATGGACTCCTTTCGTCCATGAATCTCGAGAATCTTTTTTCTAAGTTTAAGTTTATGGATTTCTTTATAAATTTCCTGTTGGGTTTGTTTTGTTTATGTTGAGAATGATCAATTGAATTGAAATCCATGTTGGGTGAACAATTTTATAAGGAATTGATTTATATAGATGTATATTCATGTGAACCTATAAATAAACCCTAGGATGATGAAAATGGAGATGAATCATGATGAGTAATTGTTGTATAATGTTGTCTACATGTGTTATGCCTACCATGTGTATGATTAAATTCCTAGATGAAGGAATGATACCCAACTAGTATGATATCATGAAATCCCCATGTATGTACAATCTTATGCATATCACATATTTGATGAAGTGCTTCAATATATGAATTATGAATTGTGTTGTTGGTCATGTGTTCAAGTAAGCCATGCTATGTCAGCTTTTTCTCATCGGGTCCTGGGGTTACTTGTACCCAAACATTTAGCTGTGTGCCTAGAGCCATGTCATGTTTTCACGATCTCCTCAGTCAAGCTATGATCCATAGAACTCAGTCAATCATGTGACTCAAGAAATTTTAGAAATCTTAGTAATTCGGTAGCTCAGTAATCTCAGTAACTTTAGTATTCTTCGTCATTCCTTAGAACTCAGCATATTTCGCCAGTCAACGAAACTCAGTTTAGCTCCGCTAGACTATACCACTAGTATTATTTCAGTTCTGTTAATAATCTCAAATCAGTTAATCAGCTCAGTTCAGTTAATCAGTTCAGTGTCTTTCAGATGGGAGTAGGATTCAGCATCGAGCGAGCCTAGGGATGAGGACTCACCCGCTAAATAGGACCTGAGATCTCTAGAAGAAATCCCTAAGTGCTAGAGCTATGTAGCCAGCGTAGGAACGAGATGTCACCTATTAGATAGGACTGACATACTCAGGGATCACCCGTTAGCATATTTAAATGTATAGGACTAATCTCAGGGGTCACCCACTAGATTAGGACTAACTCCACAGCAGTTGTCTTTACCAGTGGCGGGTACTGACACCCTTCCAGATGTGGTTACAAGTTGGACCCCAGTTAGCTTAGTATGGGGCATGTCGGTTAGATGAATACATCTCACAATTTCTGTTATAGAATCAGGACTGTCAGATACAGTCAATTTAGCTTAGTAGTATAAATTTAGGACTGTCAGATACAGTCAATCCTTATCATTATAAATAGACCCCGGGATCAACCACCAGACAAGATGGATCTCAACTATGGTCAATCAGTATCAGTATTATCAGGTGTAGAGATCACTCACTAGATAGGACTGATCTCAGATTCAGTTACTCAGCTACAGTATGAAACTCAGCTAGTTCCATCAAATTCAGTCACTCATGTTATCAGTTATATCAGTTATAAGAACTCATGTTATCAGTATTCAGCTTCAGGACTATTAGATACAGTTAACCATACCAGTTCTTCGTAATCAGAACTACCAGACACAATTATCCATCTATTAGTAACATAGTATCAGTCCCTCAGTATTCAGTAATACAGTATCATTTTCTCACTCATTAGTGACTCAAATATCAATGTCAGTAGACTCAGTAGTCAAAACTAAGTATTCAGTCCTATCATGATCTCAGTTACAGTTACGTATGCTTGCATATATTCTCACGTTCATGTTAGTAAGTCAATTAGTATTGTTCGTGCATATGAACCTATTGCATTCAGCCTACCTTACTTGCATACTAGTACATTTAAAGTATTGACGCATTTACGCTCTGGTGTCTTATATCATAGGTTTAGAAGCACGAGCTCCATAGAACCAGTAGCATCCCAGTTCAGCGATCAGAGTTAGCAGTAACTCCTCATCCTTCGAGGACATGATGATCACATTACTATTTTAGTTTTTAGTTTATTTTAGTAGTTTCAGTTAGGTGGGAACATATCCCATCAACTCCTTATTTAGACAGTTTATAGTCTTTAAGAATACAGTATGTTCAAACAATTATCTCAGTTATTTTGGTATTGTTATACCAATTTTTCAGTGATGTACTAGTATTGAACCTTATGGCCTTTCAGTTCATGTTTCTGCATTTACGATATTATTACTATTATTTAGTGCTCATTTTACAGATATCAGTTATGGGTTAGCTTGTGGTTCTTTAGGGTTATGGTCACCGTGTTGCGTTCCAGGTATCAGATTTGAGGCGTTACAATCTTGCTCTCGATCTCCCAAGTAGCCTTCTCTACTGGGTGGTGCCTCCACTGAACCTTAACTGTAGGAATCCCTCTAGAGTGCCACCTTATGACATCATTAGCCAAAATTAGCACTGGCTTCTCCACGAAGTTCAGCCACTCATCTAACTAGACCGAGTCCCATCTAAGCACCTCAATAGTTCACTCAAACTTGCCATCTGTCTATGGATGAAAGGCAGTACACAAATCTGGCTTAGTACCCAACACTTCCTGGAAAAATCATGAAGTGAACACGGAACCCTAGTCTAAAATAATCAATATTTGCACACCATGTAAATGGACTATCTCATGCACATAGATATGAGCTAACTGCTCAACACTGAAGAATATCTGAATTGGGATGAAATGAGCTGATATGGTCAAGCGATCCATGATGGCTCAAATACCATCAAAACCACAAGAAGTATGGGGTAAGCCACTAATGAAGTCCATGGTAATCCGCTCCCAGTTCCACTTGGGAATGGGCAATCTCTGAATCAAACCTCCTGGAATTTGATACTCCACCTTCACCTGCTGATAACAAAGAAAATAATCTACAAAGTCTATCACATCACTCTCCATGCCACTCCACCAAAAATGCTACCATATCTAGAGCTATGAGCCTTATGCAGAATCAACTAAATCAAGTCATCAATCTTCGGAACATAAATGCGACTGCCAAATCTCAAAATGCCCTCAGAATCTATGGTGTTCCTCTCGGACTCACCACTCAATACCAGATCACGAAGGAAGCAAAACTTACTATCCTCAAACTGACTAACTCGAATCTTCTCAAAAAGCAAAGACCTCACCTCCGTATAAGAAAGAATCCTCATAGGGTCTGAAATATCAAGATGACCCATCAAGTTGGCTAAGGATTGAATGTCCCATGCCAACGGCCTCTAAGAAATTGAAATACAAGCCAGGATAGCCATACTCACTATCTTTTGACTCAAGGCATCTGCTACTACATTAGCCTTGCCTAGATGCTACTAGATAGAAATATCATAATCCTTAAGCAACTCGTTCCATCTACGCTGCCTAGCATTAAGCTCTCTCTGGTTCATAAGATGTAGAAGAATATGATGATCATTAAAAATCTCACAATGCATGCCATAGAGATAATGCCTCCAAATCTTATGTGCAAAAACTGCCTATGCCAACTCCAAATCATGAGTCTTGTGCACCTTAAGCTATCTCAAAGTATAAGCAATAACTCGACTGTGCTATATCAATACACAACCTCAGACAATATCGAATGCATGGCAAAACATGATGAATCCCTCACCCTCAATAGGAAGAGCTAAAATAAGAGCTAAAGTAAGGAAATCCTTGAGCTTTCTAAAGCTCGACTCGCACTCCTCAGACTATCTGAGAGGAACTTCTTTCCCAGTCAATCTGGTCATAGGTGCTGAAATAGCAGGAAAACCCTCGACGAATCATCTATAATAACTGGTCAAATCAATAAAGCTATGAACCTCAGTCGGAGATATAAGTCTAGCCCAATTAAGAATCGCCTCAATCTTAGTTGGGTCTTCCATAATACCATCCTTAGACAACACATGTCTAAGGAATTCCACCGACTCAAGGCAAAACTCACACTTAGAGAACTTGGCAAAAAGCACATGAGCTCTCAAAGTCTAGAGCACAATCCTCAATAGTGCACGTGCTCTTCTCTACTACTCAAATACACAAGGATGTCATCAATGAACATAATTAGAAAGAAATCCAAACTTGATTCATCAAATCTATAAATGCAGCTTGGGTATTAGCCTAGCCAAATGATATCACCAGGAACTCATAATGACCACAACGGGTCCTAAAGGATGTCTTTGGGATATCCTTAGCTCAAGTCATTAACTGATGGTAACTAGATCATAAATCAATCTTAGAAAACACCACTAAGCCCCAAAGCTGGTCAAATAAATCATCAATGCGAGGCATATGATAATGGTTCTTCACCGTCACCTTATTAAGCTGTCTATAATCGATACACATATGCATGGAGCCATTTTTCTTCTTCATAAACAACATAGAATCTCCCTAAGGAAACACACTCGGTCTAATAAAACCCTTGCTTATAAGATTCTGAAGCTGAGAATTTAGCTTCTTAGTCTAAGCAAAAGCCATATGGTAAGGTACTATAGAAATAGGTCGGGTGTCAGGCTCAAGATCAGTAATAAACTCAATCTCACACACAAGGGGAATACCAAGCAGGTCATTAGAAAACATATCAGGAAACTCACAAACTACAGGAACAAAGTCAAGATACGGATTCTCCACATTAATATCATAAATATAAGCGAGGCAAGACTCGCAACCTCTTTAAATAAGCCTCCTAGCACAAACAAAAGAAATAATCCTTGTCGACTCACGGCTAATCGATCCTTATCACCCGACTAGGGGTAAAAAATGCATGGATAAGGTAACAGTATTGCAAAATAATTCATGACCACATGATAGTGCAATAACCAGCCCATGCCTAGAATCACATCAAAATCTACCATATCTAGAATAATAAGATTAGCATGAGTATCAATATCTCTAGCCATCACAACACATGATCAGAACACTCGATCCATTACTAAAAAATAACCCACGGTAGAAGATACAGGTAATGGTACAGATAATAAATCCTAAGATAACTTTAACCATGGAACATAATTTGCAGAAACATAAGAATAAGTAGATCTTGTATCAAATAAAGCAAGGGCCGACCGATGGCCCAACAAAATCATATCTTTAGTAACAACATTCGAAGACTCAACCTCGGGTCTAGAAGGTTCTTTATATAACTAACCACGTTCTCTACCTGGATGGGCTCTTGACTGATCCCATGTTTTACCTGCTTTAGAACCTCCCTGAGCACCTTGAGAATACCCTTATAACCCTAAGAACCACCTCTAATTAAGGAATGAACTTTTCTAATAGGGGAAACACTCTGAGCTGAAGCAATAATCTCCCCACGACTAGAGCACTTATGAGAAAAATAATAAAATGATCCACAACTATAACATGCTCCCTGAGATGAACCAGAACCAACAGATCAGACAAACTTTTCAAAGACTGAATGCCAACCTGACCAGGGTGATCACTAGCACTAGAATGACCTCGTCAGTAATCTAAAGAGTTCTCTGAATTAGTCGACTTGACTGTCTTTGAGGCTGATAGAAGGAACACGGAGGATACCCACCATGAGAAATACTACCCCTGAATTGGGAACTACTATAACTCCTACTAAAAATGCCCTAATATCTAGGCCTTTTATCGTTACCCCCTTAGGCCTCACGATGCATCTCCTCTTGACCTGAGTGTGATCCAAACCCTCAACAAAAGACCTACCCGCAATAACCAGACTCTGAGTAGACATGTGAAGAAGAAATGTCAATCCTCGAATAAAGCAACAAAATCTCTCATACTTAGTTTCCAGAATAGAGGTAGCATGCCTATCCAACTCGTAAAAATGAGCCTTATACTCTATAACTATCATGGAGCCCTACTCTAGTCTAGAGAACTGATCCCTCACATGATCCCTAAGGCTGCGAGGCATGTACTTCTCTAGTAACATCTCAAAGAACTAAGTCCATGTTAAATAAGAAGATCCAACTGTTCTAGAATCCATAAAATCTCTCCACCAATGTCGAGTACCAAATCCAACTGAAATATGGTGTTAGCCACCACGGGTCTCAAAAAGGCCTAAATTATGAAGCCTATCCTCACAAGTAATCAGAAAATTATATGCATCCTCACCCGGAGTACCAGAAAAAATAGGCGAAGCCAACCTTAAGAATTTACCCAATATTTTCTACTCCTCAACAGGCATAGTAGGCTAGGAAACCACTGGCTAAATAACTACCGGATGATCAACCGCAGGTGTATCAGCTGTGCCCCTGCCTCGGTACCACGCTAATCTATAGTTTTTGCACCACCAACTATCCCCAAAAGCTGAATAAAAGAATCTCTGAGCACTGAAGATGAAATAAACCTTGTTGGAGCCTGGGCTGGTCTATGGTCTACCGTTGGCTGGGGAGAAAGAATCTCTGGGTCAGGAGCGAAAATAGGGTCAGGTAAAGGCTCCCTATCCTGGCCCCTTGCTGACAACATATATCTAGGATGTCCATGACCTCTAGGTAATCAACGAACAGGAGTAGGATCCCTAGGATCGGTTTGGGGACCCTCGTCTTTTGTAGCGGTAGCACGTGTCCTGGCCATTTGTGAAAGAATGAAATCTAAGGAATTTTCTATAAACCAACTAATAATAAGTACACCATCATAGCATAATATGCATATCTGAACTTGAATCGGTAATATAATCATTAGCTAGACTTGAATCGGTAATATAATCATTAGCTAAACTTAAATTGGTAAATATATTTAATAGCCGGAATTGAACCAACAAATATATCATCAAAGTCATAATCATCCTCTGGACTCGAACTGGGTAAATATCATTAATATCATATCCATCTTCTGGACTTGAATCAATAACTATAAATATAGCAATATAATCAATAGTATCATTAATAACCTAAGTAATAACATAATTAATAGGCATCAACCCTCACATCAACCGACATAACCATCAAATGTCAGAGTTTCTCAATGTTACCTTAATAAGCATTTCCAAGTGTCTAACAAGCATTTAAAGTTCTACAAAAACTAACATGTGTCTTAACCTAAGGTGAGTCAAGGGTCCACTCCTAATACTAGAAGTTCCATTTTAGACAAATTCTACCCAAACTAGGCATAAGGTATCTAAATCCACTTTTAGATTTTAAACAAGCCTCACTGAGCCCTAAGATAGGAAATTCACCTAAAATATGTGCAACTAGGTCAATTATGCCTAATTTATGATTTCTGAATAACCTAAACAATCCAACTAACCCAAGTATTGCAATTAATTATATCAATACCTAAAACCCATCCCGAATATAACACAATATCGTAAAATACTATGAACTAGCTTAATCTAACAAGGGGTAAAACCTAACCTACCTAGATGTCAACAAAAGCTTAAAAATCCACTAAATCACCATTTTTCCCTTTCGAGAAACTTCCGCAATATGCCAATCTATCAAAGTCACATTCTACTCATCAATACGAGAATAATGATACCCATATTGCACTATTGTGCTTTGGGTCAAAAAATCATACCAAAATCCCATGTGAGTCCCATTTACGAGAAAAATTATGTTTTCAAAATCAACCCAATATTTTCGCATGCTCAAGGAATCATTACCCTGAAGAATGGGTTAAATCTGAGCTAATTTGGGGAAAATATTAAGCCTTTAAGGTTTTTGGATTTTTGAACAATAAATGGAATATTCTAACATAAAAAGGGTGAAATCTTGCCACAAATCCAAGAAGAATCACAAAAACAAACATTCGCCAAGCTCCTAAATCACCAAAAAGCCCCAATTCCAAGCTATCTCACTATTTTGGATTTTTCTTTCAAGAGAATAGATGAAGGAATTGCAAAAAGGGGCTAAAATGGGATATTTATACTCTTTCTAGATTCTCAGGTGTCGCTATAGTGACCTGAGCCTCGTGATTGCCATACATGGCATCAGGGGCAGATGTCGCATTCACAATATTTCCCCATCACAATTGCAGCTCTAGTCGACTTCCCAAGGAGTCACATTCGCAATTGAAAGTATCGCTATCGCTGGCACTTGTTGGTTCTTTAAGATTGCTATCACGATCTATGGCCCGCGATTGCGGGTATACCAGTTACAACAGAGACTTGAAAACTTCCAATTCTCCGCTAACCCCTAGGGATTCATTTGGTATCCCATATACGGAAATGGACAATATACCTATACAAAATTTTATATTTCAGACTCAATGGCGAGTTGAAATTTCTAGCCAAGGTCATTTCAACGAACAAGATGTCCCACACCCAATTTCTATTTTCTTAACTTTTCGACCAATAGGTTGAAATGAACCCGGGTGCGTTAGACCTAAACAAAGAGTCCACCTAGCCAAAAATTGATATTTTGGAGCTATTGGAACAATCAAAATTTGCATTCAAGGTCGTTTTACTAAAAGTTTTGCCTGGTGGCCATTTGGAACCAGTAAAGACTTCAAAATAGAAAATTAACTCTAAAAACAAAATAAACTAGTCGGTAACCGTATTTTCTGTCCCAATAAGTCATAAATGACTTTGAGCAGCTATAGAAAATCTCTAACGGAAAAAATAAAGAAAAAATATGGAAAATAACCTGATGGGTCATTACAGAACACCCCATCCATCAGTGGACAGGTATATTCTTCATTGAAATACCTTACTTTGAAAGTATCAGAACCATGCACACATGAAACCTTGAATAACCAACTACATTTTGGATATTTACACATCAAAACATAAATGCAAGGGAAATTTTTTAAATGTATCACATATATGAGTAACAAATATACTACTACATTCTGAAAGTCAAGGCTGCCATATGTGTCACAAATGTATTATAAATATGAATCACCAATTTCATACTATTATATGTAAGTCAAGGCTGCTAAAAGTATCATAAATATTGATTAACTAATTTAGAAAACAACAATGCACCGTAATACTATTAAATATATTACAAACATGTTTTTCAAATATCCAACTAGATTATGTAAGTCGACAATGCTAAAAGTATCACAAATATTAGTATACTAAGTCTGAAAAAAACTCTATAATATATGTATAAAAACTATATATTATATGTTTAATTCAACAAAAACAATGTAATCAAAAATAATATTTCTATTCAAAACTCTATATGTATCAATCACAAGTATCATCAAACATTTACACTAACATCATGATTCATAACAACATGATCCAAATTATAAATATGTTTCAATTCAGCGTAATTTTATTTGATTCATATGTATCAGTCTAAAAACATACCTCTGTTTGTCAGATGTCTTGGCTCTGAAATCAAACCTATATTTGATGGCATAGTTATCCATCACCGATACAAGAGTTGCTTTATTTTTGTAAAGTTGCTTCACCTTGACTATTCCGTTGTTGAACTCCATTATTAGTTGGTAAACATCCATATCAAGGATAGACAAAGAAAAAATATTATTAATTCCAGCTAATGCAAGTCCAGCCATCTCAACAACATCATGACACTCAATTACTTCTGCATCCGCGTCAAAAATTTCAACAACAAGCATAATATTATTTGTAGTAATACAAAGTGGATACATTCCAAATTCGGGTGCATGTTTGAAAATCTCAAAAAAGTAGTTTCATGGACACATCATTATGAATCTCCATTGCTGATGAATTCCCTTAAACAACATATTTCACATGAAATTTTTCACAAATTCATTGATTTTCAATTGAATTGATATCACAATCATTAAATCTCTGTACAATGCTTTTTCATGAATCACAATTTTGTCAAATTTGTAATTATCATACTTAATCTCTAGAATTCAAACTCCCAAATGCCTCAACAACATTGATATAGTCGTTATTGAAGATAATTAATTTTTTAAAAAATAGAAGGAAAAAATTCATAGAAGTTGAAAATAGTAATCAATATGGTAAGTTGAAACTTGAAATTGATTTACTATTTGATTTTTGATATCTCAGAGATTCATTCGAAAATGCATTTCACGTGATTCAATCGCCTTAATAAATTCAGTTCTGTTACTTTCTTATTTAACTAACCACTCAGTTATAAATGTATCACAAGTTATATATAACACGACTTAATTTATGTATAACAAAAGAAGAATTTCAGAATTTTATTTAATTGAATAAAGTTGTGGTAAAAAGTGTTTCTAGCTACTAAATTATGGGATTTGTGAAAGTTACCTAAATTTTATTCATGTTTGTAGACTTTATTTTTCAGAAAATCTCTACAGATATTGTGTAAAATTTGAGAATATATGGGGTACAGAAGCCTAGAAAGAGACTGAATTGAGTTAGTTCAGGTATAACAAAGGTCAGCTGACAATGGTGTTATCTCGAGAGTGAGGCTGACACAGGAAATTACCTCTCGAGCAATAACAAAAATGACACAAGAGAACCCACAATGTCGACTGTGTGCAAAAGATTGACAACAACATAAAAGGGATTATGATTATAATATTATCATGAATCAAAAACCAAGGGTCATAATGACACTTGCCGCGAAAAACCTTGACAAGTAAGCCTATCATCCAAACTAATATAAAAAGGAGAGTAACACCAATGTCCATGGAGAGGCTTCTAGAATGAGGACGGACCACATGCATATAATAAAGGTAGAGAAATTAAACCAAGGATACCATATAATAATCTCAAAATCAAGTGTCACAGTGTAAGAACTAATCAGTACAAGTCGAGGTCAAAAATACACAAGATATCCCAAAACTGGAACAAAACATTGTCTTTGAATACAAATAAGACAGAGTCTAGATAAGAAATGGTAGAAATCAACTTTGAATACATAGATCAACCGCTGCCTCAAACGGGCTCCAAGAATTGCCTGAATCAACTGTAGTGAGGTGCACTCGAACCTGGATCTACACCAAAAGGATGCAGTAGGAGTGAGTACTGTCCACTTGTACTTAGTAGGTATCATAGGTTGACTGATCTAAGTAGAAAATAAAGCATACAAAATATACACTAAGGGTACGTTACTAGCGATCAGAAAATGTCCCAAATGGTAGCCCACATCGCCTCCACTAACAATTCTACAATGTTCATATATATCACATACAAATAAAATAAGGAGACACAAGTATACAGATATCACACATATAGTTAAAAAGAAAGTAATACACATAGATAAATATCATATCAAGGATGATACAACACATAAATAAAGCATAAGGTATACAATAAAATGCAATAGTGATGATGATGATGACAATGATGTGATGCACGAGGTCGTCACACAAACTTTGTATACACCTACCGAACTATTCTCTCAAGATAGGACCCATGGGAGGTCATCAACCCATATCTAATACCATATCCATATCTCCTCTCTTACACATCTATCTGTAGATAGTTTTAAAGATGTCATATTTTCTATCAAAAAAGCAGTGTTTCCAGTATTTCTGCGGTGGTAATAATGTTTCATTAAAGTATATGATATGAATATGTAGTGCTCACAACCAACCACAATGAGAATTTTCATATTCAACCAATATACCAACCACATGAGCCAAAATTCACTCTATATTCCTACCATCCATGAAGTCCAACATAATTAATATGCAAATAGATAAAATACACCAAAATGTACCACTGATATAACATTTGGCTTTTTCATCAAACAAGATAGAACTAATATCACAAACACAAAGCCAACAATATTATATAAGACCCCACAGAGTCATACAACAAATAATGTCTTAAAACCACCAATTAGCAACCATGTAGGCCCCCACACGACATAACACAATAATTATAGTCATTTATATGATTAGTTCCCATACCCTTAACATACAAATGTTAACTATCTAGCCCAGTCTAAAGAAAGTTAAGCCATACCTACCTCGAATGCCAAAACTAAAATTAATAAGCCTCTATCACCAAGCTTCACATTATGTATGGACCCAAAAAATGGCTAAAACACACAAATATAGAATCTACACAACAAAAGAAAGCCAATGATACTCATATTGCCTACTTCTGAATCGGGGTCAAAATGGACATCCTAAATGGGTTTTTAAAAAAAGAGGTAAAATCAGAATTTTGTCCAAAAATAGATTTCCCAAGATTAAACAAACTCATAGGAGAAACCAAGTAAAAATAAGGTAAAATTGGGGTTTGAATCAAAGAGCTAATGATTTGGGCCTTCCATGCCAAAATCCCCAAATTCCACCTTTAAATACGTATTCAAACAAGATTTGAATGATAAGATAAAAAAAGTAGTTGATATAGGAGTTTTGGAGCTTACTCAACTTTAGAAATGGAAGAAAATGCCAAAAAACTTGATTCCCAAGCTCTAAGTCTAAAAAATGGTGTAAAAAATGCAAAAAAAGGTATATAAAGGACTCAGGCATCGCTTAAGAGATCACTGTGTCGCTTAAGCGACTATCTCTTAATAGACCGGGAGTCATTTACGGGATACTTCACCTGTTAGCGGGTGTTACGTAAGCGATTCTATTGTTGCTTAAGAGATGGTTACATACGTGACACAAGAGTTGCATAAGCAATATTTCGGCTACTCAACTGGGTTGCTTAAGAGACCAAGATGTCGCTCAAACGGGTGCTCCAACTAAAGACATGGAGAATTCCAAGTCTTCGCGAACCCCTCGGGATTCATCTGGAATCTCAAGAATTCAAACAGACTATTCTACCCTATCAAATATGATACTTCAAACTCAATGACAATATTAGATTTTTGATATGACGTCATTTTCATAGAGTTGACCACCAAAACCTAATTTTCCAACTTTCTGAATTGAGGGTCAAAATGAGATATAAAAGTCGTAAAACCACACCAACCATGCTACTAACCAAAAATCAGTACTTCATATCTACTAGTGCAATCCATTTTGCCATCTGATACATAGATCAATAAATATTGATTGAAGTCAACTATTAGGCTTTTTAAGCCACCAAAAACCACAACCTCGCATAAATCATAGCGAAATGCATTGGGAATCTTTCCAATCTTCTCCACAACCCAAAAATACCATAATGCAACAACGAGGAAGGTAAAATGGTCAAATCACATAAAAATAAATATTTCACACAAGTCACCAAAAGTTAGGTTACTAAATCATCCACCACTAATGATCTAGTACATCCACGAACTAAAGGCAAGGGAAATACCTGAACTATGAAAAGCTTGGGATAACTATTATACATATCAGACTCAACCTCCCAAGTAGCTTTATCTATAGGTGAATGTCTCACTAGACCTTAACCATTAGCATACCTCTAGAATACAATAGTCTAACATCCCATACTAAAATAAAGATCGGCTCCTCAACAAAATACAACCGCTCATCTAGCTAGACTGAATTTCAACAAATGACATGAGACTCATCTGGAATGTAAAGCCGAAGCATAAAGACATGAAAAACTAGATGAACAACTGACAAATCTGGGGGTAATACTAACTCATAAGCCACATCCCTAATAGTCGGAAGAATCTCAAAAGGCCTAATATACCTTAGGCTAAGATTTTCCCTCTTCCCACACCCCAATACACCCTTCATGGGAGCAATACGAAGAAAGACATGATCACCAACACTGAATCTCAAGGCATGAAGTCTATGATCTACATAATACTTCTGGCTACTTTGAGCTGCTCAAAGTCTATTCTTAATAACCCAAACCCTATCCAAGAACTCACAAAGCAAGTTCGTACCTCAAGGTCTAATCTCCTAAACATCAAACCAACCAATTAGAGAGAAACAACACCTACCATATAAAGCCTTAAAAGGAGACATCTTTATACTATAATAGTAGCTATTATTATACGCAAACTCTACCAAAGCTAGATGCTACTCCCACTGACCACCAAAGTCTATCATATAAGCACAAAGCATATCCTTAATATTTAAATAGTCTATTCTGATTGACTGTTAGTTTGGTGGTGAAAAGTACTAAAATCAACTCGGGTACCCAAATCCTCTTGAAAAATCTTCTAAAAGTGAGATATGAATATTGAACCTCAATCCAAGATAATAGACAATAGCGTACCAGGAAGACATAGTGTCTCACAAATATAGATACCGGCCAACCTCTCAGCACTGAAGGAAACCTGTACAAAAATAAAATACACAATGACCTCAAAATACTATCTGAACCATGAAAAGTATGAGGCAACCCAGTCACGAAGTTCATAGTGACTTCTTCCTATTTCTACTTAGGAATGGGTAACCTTTGAAGCAAACCACCCGGTCTCAAATGCTCGCCCTTCACTTGTTTGCACCATAGAAAACAAGTTGCAAAATCTTTTATATCCTTTCTCATACCATCCTACATGTAATATTATCTCAAATGATGGTGCATCTTAGTCACTCTTGGATGAATGGAATACCTGAAATAATGACCCTCCTCCAAAATCAATCTAATCCAATCACCCACGCTCGACCCACAAACTTGGTCTCCAATCCACAAAACACCATCTGAATCAAGTAAGCCTTCCTTATCCTTACCACTCAAAACCTTATCCTAAAATACTCTCAACCCAATATCATCATACTAATGAGCCCAAATCTACTCTATCAAGAAAAACCTACTCTCTACTAATGTCAAAACATACCTAGGTGTTAAAATATAAAGCCTAACCATTTAGTAAGCCAAATACTAAACCTCAAAGATTAAAGGTCTCTCATGAGTCAAAAGATATGCCAACCTACCCATGCTAGTCGACTTTCAACTCAAGGTATCCACAACCACATTAGCCATGCATGGATGATAAAGAATAGTCAAGTCATAATCCTTAATCAACTCAAGACAATGACTCTGCCTCATGTTAAGATCTCGCTGGGTGAAGAAATACTAAAAGATATGATAATTTGAGAAAATCTCACAATGGACTCAATAAAAGTAATGCCTCCACAACTTTAAAGAAAAAACAATTATGCATAACTCCAAATCATGGGTAGGTTAATTCCTCTCATAGGGTTTCAACTGATGGGAAACATAGGTAATCACCTTACCCTCTTGCATTAACAGAATACCTAAACAAACACCAAAAGCATCAGAAAAGATGGTAAAACCCATGCCATCCTTAGGCAGGATAAAGATAGGAGCTGAAGTCAACAAATCCTTGACCTTTTAAAATCTCACCTCACAAATATTGAACTACCAAAAGAAAATCTTCTTCTAAGTCAACTTGGTTAATGGAGCTGCAATAGATGAAAAACCCTCAACAAAACACTGATAGTAACCTTTTAAACCAACAAAACTCTAAATCTCGACACGATAAGTAAGCCTAGCCTAATTACAAACTGCTACAATCTTGGTTAGATCAACCATAATACCATCCGTGGTCACTACATGACACAAGAAAGAGATGGATTCCAATCAAAATCACACTTAGGGAACTTAACATACAATTTATTATGTCTCAATCTTTGAAGTACAATCTGTAAATACAGCTTATGATCGACCTCACTCTTAGAATAAACAAAGATATCATCTATAAATATAATGGCAAAAGAGTCAAGATACGACCAAAATACCTAGTTTATCAACTCTATAAATGCGACTGGGGCATTGGTCAACCCAAAGGACACGACAAAGAACTCATAATGATCATATCAAGTCTGAAAGACTGTCTTCAGAATTTCAAAGCTCTAATCCTCAACTAGTGATACCTAGACCTCAAATCAATCTTAAATACATTGAATAACCCTGAAGCTGATCAAATAAATCATTAATACAAGGAGGAGGATACTTTTTCTTAATCATCACCTTTTTTCAACTATCGATAATTAATACATATTCGCGTTAACCTATCCTTTTTCATCACAAATAAGATAGGCATACCCTAATATGATATACTAGGTCAGATAAATACCTATCAAACAACTCTTGTAATTGATCCTTTAGTTTCTTTAACTCAGCTGGGTCCATCCTATAAGAAGGAATAAAAACAGGCTTGGTGCCTGGCTCAACATCAATAGTAAAGTTGATATCATGATCTGGAGGCATACTAGTCAAATTTGTAGAGAAAATATCCATAAACTCGCAGACAATAGAAACAAATCCAAAAAGAGATATGAAGTAACATTAGTATCATGAATATAAGCCAAATAAGACAAATACCCCCTCTAAACCAAGTGATGAGCCTGAAGAAAAGATATAATTTGATTGGACACAAATAAAGCACACCTTTCCAAGATATCTTTGACACACCTATCGAAGCTAAGGTCATGATATTAACATGAAAATCTTGGATAGCTTGATAAGGAGTTAACCAATCCATACCTAAGATGACATCAAAATCAAGCATATCTAATACAATCAGATCTGCCTAGGTCTCATATCCGGCAAAAGTCACACCATAAGATCAGTAACCTAATCCACTACTAAAGAGTTTTCTACGGGGATATATACATAAAATAGGCACATCAAGAGGCTCATAAGAAAAATCAAAACCTAAATCAAAATATGCAAACACAGAAAAAGGTCAACCTTGGATCAAATAACACAGATGCAGATCTGAAACAAACATGGATGATACCTGTGATGATAGCATCAGAGGCCTCTGCCTCAAGCCTGGAAGGTATAACATAGCATCGACCATATCCACCACCTAAGTGGGTAGTCCCTCAATCACCATTATGGGAACTACTACCTCTACCTCTCGCATCACTAGTAGAATATCTTATATCTGATATAGTTTTAGCTCTAAAACCATAGTAGGGATAGTCCCTGGACAATGGCCAATCTCATCATATACATAGAAAACCCTATGGCCCAGCTCAATGGAATAAGTTATGACTAAACTAGGATGACCACCTGAAGCTATTAAACTAAAAGACCCACTACATAAACTCTGCAAGGATGCCTATACCGGTTTACCATGATACTTGTGGAAACCTCTAGAATCTGTAAGTTGAGATATATGATCTCTGAACTCACCTTGACAATATATTTTCTTGGCGGCTCCCTGAGATGCTTGAAGAATAAACTCAGTCATCTTAGCATGATCCATAATACTTTGGAACGATGCTCTATATACTACTATTTGAGTAGTAGCAAGCTAAAGAGAAATGTCCAACCCCTTTATAAACTTCTGAATCTTTTCAGTTTTAGTGGAAATACTGGCATAAAAATATATAGACAAGGCATGGAATCGTGCCTCATACTCCACAACAATTATGAAGCCCTGCTCCAAGCAATCAAAATCATATCTTATCTGATCCCTTAAACTGAAAGGCATAAATCTATCTAAAAAGGCCTTTATAAATCGATCCTAAGTTATCTCTGGCAAGCCAAAAAGGTCGGAAACCAATAAGTAACCTCCACCAATCTCTGGTTGTATCTCTCAACTAGTAAGTAGAATAAACAACCCCATACTACTCAAGCGAACCACGGTTATGGAACTTATTATGAAATCCATCAAGAACTCATAGGAACCCTCGCCTACAATACCGCTGTACCTAGGATGACCCAAATGAGTGAACCTCTCAAATCTCTTCTGATTCTCAGAAGACATAGAAGCATTAGCTATAATAGAAGGCATAGTAAATCTGGCTATCTGAGAACCCATATGATAATGTAACATAGATGAAGGTTAAACTCCTAATCTTGGAATACCATACTCAGATATTAACACTAAAGAAGGAATCACAATAAAGGTCTATGAAGTACCATAAGAAGATGTTGGTACAATTGGAGGATCCATACTCAGGACTAGAGAAATACTATAAGCAGACTCTGGCGTAGATGGTAGTACAATACTCAAAGATGGAGGAACACTAGGTGCACTCACATAAGCACCCTTCAAGAGGGTCAGTAACAAAACCCTTCCAAGACTGGGGCAGAAGAACTTTATGGAATCAAAGTAGGACTTATATCGCCAATATTCTCATCTTGAGGCTTAGAGAAAAGTCCCCAAGTTCTATCTCTATATGGGGAAGATCCTCGTGCTTGTCATCTATGTCGAGCCCGACCACGACTTACTGCTCACCCTCTAGACTAGGATCTCTTCTTAGATGATGTATCTGAATGTCTAGCCTTACTAGATATAGTCCTCACTATTTGCACATAAAGAGTGAAATATAACTTAGAAAACAAGGTATGAAAGATCCGAATGACATAGAATGAAATAAGGAAAGTTTTGTAAAGATATCTCATAGGATCTCAAAGATAGATATGAACACCTATGTACTAATTAATGTGCTATAGATTTATAGCACTTTCAACACTTAAAATGATAAAAATATGTAAGTTTCTTATGTTGTTTTGTGAGATATGATGTGTTTTGGGTATGTTTTGTAGAAAACCAGGTTTGGAAGCTGAAGCTTAAGAAAAGAAGAAAGTTGAAGTTTTAGGCTACTTACCGAGGTATTTATGGGCGTAAGTGCCACTTATCGAGAATAGATGACTAAATTAGGTGTCAAAACATGAAGTCTAGAGGCTTAGAAGCAAGAAAAGGAAGACCCTATCACTTACCAAGGGTACCTATGATCTATAGGTGCCAATTATGGTTCATAGGTAACTTTAGTAAGGGTCAAAGAGCTAAGTCCAGAGAGCTTTAGGAGCTGTGCATGAGGTCTATCACTTACCAAGGACCACCTATGGTCAGTAGGTAGTACCTACGGTCCATAGGTAACCTTAGTAAGTGGTCATCGACCTCCATTTTCCTTTTTTATTTGGATTTTAATTTTAAGCTTTCCTTGTATCCTATATATACCCTTTTGACATTTTTAGTTAATTTATGCACTCTTAACACTTATAAACACATATTTTATTCTAGGATTCAATTTTTATCTTGGAATTACTTTATTCTTGATTTTATTTGATAATTCAATTACTGACTTTTGGTTTTACTTGTAAATCATTGTGATATTGTTTAATGATTTATTTTATGAATTTTGTTGATCATTTCACAAGAATGGGTGGCTAAAGACCTTAGCTACGGTTGTAGAAACTGTAATACCCCACATTTTTGGGCTAGTCTTTGAATCGTCCTTCCTACGTGTATAATCTATGATCTAAATGATTCCCATGCAAATATAAGTTTCATGATCTTTATCCTTATGTTTGATTCACTTTTGAGGTGAAAAATATTCATAAGAATCACTTAGAATAAAGTTGAGCTTAGAGCCTTTGATTCGTCCAAAGTTTAGTATTTGATTCAACAAGGGTCTACTTCAAATATGTATAACTTTTTATATATGTAGAACTTTGCAGATCGAGACTCACAAAATTATACATAATTGAATTAGCTTTCCAACGATACAAATTTCACCAAAATCTGATACCTAAGATAAAAGTTATGGCATTTTTCGTGTGAGGTAATGAGCTGATGCGACAGCGGCGCGGCGCGTCGTCCAGCGCATTACATTACTGTTCACACACTAATTCATTTTTTAAAGGGTCTAGGGGCAATTTGGTCACTTCCCCTCACACAAATATGCCCATAGCACTTAATTTCATCCTCCAAAAGCAATATACACTCAATTATTCATCTTTTCTCTTAAAGAAAACCCTAGCCTCCTTAAGAACACCAAGAACTTCATCAATTTTTCTTCAAGAAAAGCAAGAACTAAGGTTTCCTAATTCAAGAATGCTTTCAAGATTGTGTTTCTCTTTCAAGATTAAAGCTTTAAGGTATGTGGGAGTTCATCATCCATGGGTCCTCTTTCACCCATGGAGGCCAAAAACTCTTTTCTTTTAATTAAAGAATGAATCTTCCATTACTATGGTATTTTGTATGTTCAAGAAAGATTGAATTTCATGTTTTCATGATGTTTTTAATTCAATTCAGTCCATGTATGATTCCATGAAAGATTTTAAATTCCTCATGCTATGAATTTGAATTTCCCATGCTTTATTCAAGTAAATTCTATGATAGATCCTAAATTCATGATGTTTAGCAATATTTTCATGTTTTAAATTTATGCTTTCCACATGTTTGATGAAATTCCCATATCATGTTAATTCAATTCCAAGATGAATCCCCAAGCTATGAACTTTGCCATGTAACTCTATTGTTTCCTTATGTTTAAGACATTCTTACGTTCAAGCTATGAACTTTACATGTTTTGATGAAATACTCATGTCCTATTTCAAGAGAATTGCATGTGAATTTCCCAATTTATGATCTTAGTTATGTAATCATGCTATGCTTCCATGCTTAAGGTATTTTCATATCCAAGTTCATGATCCCCATGTGTTTGGCGAATTGCTCCATATTAAAGTATTAATCTCCACGTTCTTGATAGAATGCCCATGTGAATTGAATGGGATATTCATGACACATTACCATGTGTTCTCATTCATGTATAAGTCCATAACCTCCAAGTGTTTTATAAAATATCTCAGTGAATAAATTATGAACAATTGACTATGACTATGCTTTTCAAGATATGCTATGCTTTACTTTTCATGCTATCGAGTCTTGGGGGTATTCAATACCCAAAAATCTAGTTCTTGACCTAGAGCTATAGTAGTTACAAGATAGTCTCAAAAACATTATGATCAGTAGTATTTAGTCCATACAGAACTCAGTGTATTCAGTCAAACACCAGAACTCAGTGAATTCAGTCCAGTTCAGTCCGTAAACATGATTAGTCACAGTTAAGTCCAGCCTAGTATAGTTTAGAAATCAATTCAGTGTCTATTCTATTGGGTGTAGGATTCAACACCGAGTAAACCCAATGATGGGGACTCACCTGCCAGTAGAGGGTGTGATCCTTAGAAGCAGTCCTTATGTTCTAGAACTATATAAACAACATAGGTGGAGACATCCAACGGCCAGATTGAGGGTGTAACACCCAAATTTTTTGAACCAAAACACTACATGGTGCTAATGACCCCGAAGGGCCATAGGCTAACCAATGACTGATATCTGTGCCTATATATTGCATAAAATACTAAAAAAAATATGGAAACATAAACTGAAAGGCCATAAGGGTCAATACTAATACATAACTAAAAATATGGTATAACAATACCAAAACAAATCTGAAATAACTGTTTGGACATACTATAGTCTGAAAGCCTCTAAATTGTCTGAATAAGGAGTTGATGGGATATGTCCCCAACTAGCTCCAACTACTGATATAAACCAAAAATAGAAACAGTAATGAAATCATCATGTCCTCAAAAGATGAGGACTCACTTCTAACTCTGATTGCTAAGACTAGAATCTACTGCTGATGCTCTGGAGCCTGTGCTTCTAAAATATGGTATAAGACACCATATCGCGAATGTGTCAGTACTTTGAATGTAATGGTATATAAGTGAGGTAGGCTAAATGCATGGGGTTCATATGCATGAACAATAATAACTGACTGAATAACATAAACGTGAGAATACATACATAGCTACGTAATTGTAACTGAGACTATGATAGGGTTGAATACTGAGATCTGGCTACTGAGGTTATTAATAACATGTATTTACTGATATCTAAGTACATGAATACTGGGATACTGAATAACTGAGTTTACTGATCCTGATATCTGAGTCACTGATAAGTGAGGAACTGATACTGTATTATTGAATACTAAAGGACTGAAACTATATTTACTAATATATGAATAATTATTTCTGATAGTTTGGATTATGAAAAACTGATCTTGTTGATTGTATCTGATAATCCTGAAGCTAAAGACTGATTACATGAGTTCTGATAGTTGATATATTTGATAACATGAGTTTTGAGAACTGATATATCTAATAACATGAGTGACTGTATCTGACAGTCCTGAATCTGATGGAACTAACTGAGTTTCATACTAAATTTGAGTTGACTGTATCTGATAGTCATGAAATCTGAAGAATTATTTGAGTTCTCTTATAGAGACTGAGACTGAAACTAAGACTGTCGAAAGTAGTTATCTAACCGACATACCCCATATATGCTATTATAACTGAGCTGGGGTCTAATCTCTTCCCTGACTAGAAGGGTGTCAATACCGCACCACTGGTAAGGACAAGCTGTGAGTAACCCTTATCTGGCAGGTACTAAAAAATGAGAATGGTGGGAACCCTAAACTGATAGGTTAAGCCACCTCATCAACCGTAATTTGAAAAGTTATGATGTCATAACCTACACTGGCTACGTAGTTCTGGAACATAAGGATAACTGCTAAGAATCACACCCTAAAATGGTAGGTGAGTTCCCATCCATGGGTACACTCGGTGCTGAATCCTACTCCCATCTGAATAGATATTAAAAATGACTTAACTGAACTAAACATGGACTGAGTTTACTGAATTTCATTAACTAACAGGATACTATTGAATTTGTTAATATACTGAGTTCATGACATTTTTGAGAGTACTGAATTACTGAGATTACTGAAGTTACTGAGTACTAAGTAGGACTGAGCTGATACTGAATTTACATGAGTTTTCCTGAGTCATAAGACTGCCTGAAGTCTACTAAACATAGCTTGACTGAGAGTATCATGAAAACATGACATGGCTCTATGTACACAGCTATATTTTTTGGGCACAAGTACCCCCAGGACTCGATGGAAGGAAACTGACAAACATGACTTTCTTGAATACATGATCAACATCAACAATCCATAATATCATAACTTGGGGGATTTCATGGAGTACATAGTTATCATACATCTTATACATAAGTAGGATTTACAGTAAGCATATCATAATCTCACAAGAATAGTTCATGAGCAATCCAACAACATTTACAAGATGCATTACCACCATGGAAGTCATTGGAACATAGGGGCATATCATGAATCTTTCACTTAGTCATCATTTAGCTATATTGCATGATTTCTAGTTTCTTAGGCATTTTATCAAACACCTTACATGAAAACTTAGGCATAGGTGTAATCAACAAACTATTCATCATGAACAACCAAATTTACATGTTTCCAACTTATATGATGTCATAGATTTATAAAAACACATAAGGATTCCAACTTGGGAATCATTCAACATCAACAACATGAACATAATCCATTCACCACATAAATATCATGATATAAAATTTAAAAGAGGGTTCTTGGGATTCATGGATGGAAGGAATCCATGAATAAACACTATGCATACCTTAGATGGAAGATTCTTGAAGATTAATAGTGGAACTTTCTTGAAATTGAATCCCTAATCAACTAGTTTTCTTGGAGCTTGAGATAAATCATGAAGTAATAAAAACCCAAATCTTAAAGCTTGATCTTTAAAGAGATATAACTTTTCTTGATTTATTGACTAGGTTTCTTTGTCCTTTGAGAGAAAATAAGTTGTTCTTGAGTTTGAAGAACTTGAATATCTTAGATTCTTGAAGAAGGGTTTGAATCTTGTTCTTGGGTTTTTTCTTGAAAGAAACCCTAATTTTGATGTTATGGAATAATAAGGAGTTATGTGCTTTGATTTGACATGATTGGGTGTTAAATAGGGTGGAAAAAGATCCAAAAATCTCTTTAAAACGGTATTTCAATGTTGTTTCGAACAAAACAGACGGTCTGAGTGACGGACCGTCACTCTGGTGACTAACTGTCACTCCAACCATCATTTTTGGGCCATAAAATGGCCTTAATGGTTCAGCTATGATGGCCAAAGTGATGGTCCATCGCTGACTTGACGTTCCGTCATTTTGCTTGTCTCTCCTGGACAGCTCGGGCAGCTCTCAGTAAAACGGCCATAACGTTTTACTCCGATGCCAGATTTTGGTGAAATTGGTATCGTTGAAAAGCTAATTCAATTATATATCTGTTTATGGGTTATGAGCTCAAAAATTCTTTGTATAATGGGATATATTCTCATTTGAAGTTGACTATGGTAATGCCCTTCTCAAGAATTCAATTGGTAAGGAATGTTTTGATTCGTCCAATAACTAGGACGTATTTGAGGTATTAATAGACATCAAACTTGATCATAAAAATACCAAATCACTATAATTTATTTCTCATGAGCTTGAAGCAAGGTTCTACCATCGATTGGGATTTTTGGGGTATTACAGAGGGTTGATGAGGTATTTTACCTGCTAGATTAAGGGTACCACCATTCTCATTCAAAGCACCTACCACCCATGGCACAGTACTAACACCATTCTATTTAAAGTTACAGGTTGGACCCCAATAAGTTTAGAGAGGGGCATATCGGTTAAATGATTACTTCCCATAGTTTCAGTTTCAAACTAGTATAGAACTCAGTTCAGTTCTACAAAATCAGGACTGTCAGAAATAATCACCCAGTTATCAGTAACTCAGTTATCTATAATTGTAGATATCAATTACTCAGTTATTAAAACTGAGTATTCAGTTCCAGTAAGAGTTTTAGTTAAAGTCTCAGTTACAGTCCTAGTTACAGTCTTAGTTACAGTCTTAGTTACCATGTTAGTTACAGTCTCAGTCACAGTCTCAGTCGAGTAAACAGATTAGTAACTCAGTGCAATTTCAGGTTTGCTTGACCATAGCGTATAGTTATCAGTATTTTAGTTCCTCAGCTTATAAATTATTTCAGAATTATGTTATATGCTTGGTTTCGCATTCTCAAATAATATAGTTTTCAAAAATTCATGCTCAGTTATTTCATGTTACTCAGTCATTCCTTACCTTATATGCATACTACACGATCGTTTCAGTTCAATTATTCAGACTAAGTACAGTTCAGTCTTACTTGTCCAGTATTCAACTACCAGACATTCAGTTCATTAGATAAGTTATTATTTTTATGCATTCGTGCTCAGTGTGATTGTATATTTAAATCCTTAGTTTATGTTAATCTCTATCACATAGTTTCAGACTTATTCATATAGTATCCATGTTTTATAATATTCCAGCTTCAGTTGTACTTATATCATTATAGCAAGTTTACAGAAACTAAGTGTAGAGATTCACCTCTTATTAGAGAATTTTTGGCACTCATGCTTTAAGATATTTTAGTTTTCAGTTTATTCCAACCTATTGTGAGTCTACTTAAACTTAACATGCATGTTTTATGATTACGTATGAAATCAGTTTTACTTATTGCATTCACCCCTACATACTCAGTACATTCCATAAGTACTGATCCACATATATGTCTATGGGAAACATTGTCTAATAATTTAGGTATCAGTTATAACCTACACATCATGATTAGACAGTTGCAGATTCTAGCCAGCAGGTGATGAGTTCTCCTACTTTGGGAACTCCAGACAATTTTAGTTCATGTACAGTTCATTTATTTCCATGTGTATTGATTAGAGGTAGTTGGAGGCATGTACCAACTATATATAGTAAGTATAGTAGAGACATCATAGATGACAGTCAGAATCAGTCATGTAAATTTTTGTTTTATTATTCAGATTTATTAGATTGTAAAGCTTTATCAGTATTGTATTTATTTAAGATTTTCAGTATGATTATATTTCTGCACAACAGAATAGTTATTTATTATGTTATAATTTAGTTACTTAATAGTATGCCAGTTTATGGGTTAGCTTGGGATCACTTGTAGTTTCAAGTACTGTGTGATGACTAGGAGAAGGTCTCGGGTCGTTACAGGAACCCTGACATATTGATGTAGTAAGGAAAATGTTAAGTTTTTCTGAACCAGTATTCTTCCATGTATTGTATTATATTTAGTTTAAAAGATGTCTTAGCAATTGCAAATGGTAAGATCCTGCCTAGTATATCACTACTTTCTCCATAAGAGGAGTAGTAGCTAGGAAAAAATAATCACAATAGTAATTTAAAGATTAATTGTTGATCTAGGCTAATTGGTATCATATATATAAGACGCTTATCTATCATCTAATAACTTGATACTTAATAGGTACTAGTTAACTAGGATATAGGATGCTGGTTAGTAATGCAAAGTCCTGATACTTAAAAGGTAAAAGATGAAATCAGTCAATGAGTCCACAAGATAGTTGATGGTACATAACTTATCAAATTCAACATGCAAGATACTAAGTTGATTCAATAAAGCATAATAAGCCTATTGAGTTAAGAATTTAGGAGGAACACAATCCTAGTGTTCATTTTTGACTAATTACAACCAAAGTTGAATACTGTTACTTATTCGAGATTGTTACTACAAACCCCCCATTTAATTTTAGTTTTGTCCATTGAGTTCAGCAAGCTAGAGATAAAAATCCACGTCTTCCCTCTAGTTACGACCCTAACCTAGTTGGGTTACTTTACTTGTCAGAGACTGGTTTATCCTTCAATTGAAGGTATAGTTTGGGCGTCGATTAAAATTTTTGTGCCATTATCGGGGAAGACAGTGTGAGTGTTTATTGATTTTTTTTTTTGAGTTTTTGGGTCTTTACTTTTCTATTCTTATTTGGATATACACGGTGTATGCCTACCACCAGGAGTCAACCCAATCCCTTTGTAATGACCCTTCTGGTCATTTATTATATTTCCACTCATCTTCACCATTTGAGCTTCTCCATAACTTCCTTAAGTCATTTATGACCGTTTAGAGCTAACAGTTTTGTTACCAAAAAGTTTTTTTGATTTTTAGAACCAATTCCCTATTTGAAAGTCTTTGATGGTTCCAAATAGCCACCGGGTGAAAACTTTAGCAACTTAATCTCAGATGCATATTATAATAGCACCAAAAGCTCTAGAATATCAATTTTAGGCTAGGTATACCTTTGCTTTGGGTCCCAATTCACCCGATCTCATTTTCACCTATTGGTTGGAAAGTTGAAAATTTTGAAATATACCTATGAGACACACATTTCATCGAAATGACCTCGGATAGAAAATCCAACTTCGTTAATGTATCCAAAATATTAAATTTAGTATGTTTGCATATTTCATTTGTGAAAATCATATTTCGAATGAATCTCGAGGCATCGTTGCAAACTTGGAAAAATTTCTAAGTTACTGGTACTGGTGCCATGGCGATCGCACAAGGGTCACCATAATCACTCCATGGTAATTTTAGAAAGGACCATAGTATTTGTGGCATGGAGATTACAGTCCTAGTGATGGGGATCATGACATCTCTTTGCTTGAAGGGTATATAAATAGATTGCCAAGTTGCAATTTTGGTTATTTTCTCCCTACCCTTAACAGCCAAAAACCCTAAATGGGTATGATAACTAAAAATTGAGTCTTATCGGTGACTTGGGAGCTTGATTATCATCTATTGTTGTTACTATCTTTGAATTTAAGGTAAGAATCCTTCATATTCATGCTTGAATTTCTTAATTTAGACCCAAACCCCCAAATTCACATAGGGCTTGATTTTAGCCCCAAGTTAGCATGGTTTTCACCAATTTCTTGAGGGTTATGATTACTTGTTCATGTATGAATGTTGGATTAACCTTGGAAACGTGATTTTCATAAGTGGACCCACTTGGGGTTCTTGATATCGTTGTTTAGACTCGGAGCATAATGGTGTGATGTGGATAACATTATTCTTTTAGTGATAAGTAGATTACAATTAGATAGCGTCATGAAATTTTGGGGATTGTGAAGTGGAGATGGATATTGGTGAATAATGTAAGGCTTTGTAGTTCAACTTTGATGTAGGTTTTCTATCTACTCTTTTTTGTAAGATAATGTATGATATATATTGCGTGTGAATATGAATGTTAAGTTTGATTATGGGTAGAATGACTTGGTATTGAATTTTAAATATTTTGGGGGATTAGTCGGGGGGTTTTGACTCAAAAGTTCAAATTCTTAACCCTATGGATATGATAAGTAGTTTTTGACCCCTAGGTTGAACTAATTTATGGTCTGGAAATGATATGATATGATGCTAGGATTGGGATATAGTTTAAGTGTTGGAACCATGGTAAGTATGCTTAATCTTAGTTAGGCTAGTCTAGTGATCTTGAAATCGCAATTGGGGTACAGTTGGCATAAATGCCCATGTTTCTTGTAGAAGTTCCTATATTAGGATTGGTTATATCTTACATGACATCTAGAAGTTGAATTAGATACCTTAGCCTAGTTTGGGGTGTAGATTGCCTAAATTTGGAAATTGAGGATTAGAAATGGGATCACCCGACCCACTTAGTCCAAGACTTGTGTTAGCCCTTATGGACTTAGTTACAGAAGTTAGGCCTACTTGAGACTATTGAGCCTTATTTATGGGATTTTCTTGGTGGATTGATGGATAATGATATATTTTCCCCCGGATAGTGACTAATGGCATATGGACATGATATTTGGCCTATAAATATGTCTTCTTATATATGATATTGAGCCCATTGAGATGTTATTCTTCATTGCCATGATATATGACATATTGATATGAGATGCCTCATAAATGTGATATGCCTCGTAGTTATGTGTTATTCTTATTGACGCATTATACCTTCTAGAAGTGAGATGCCTTCTATATGTGAGATAATTATAGATATGCTTCATAGGTTATAGAGATGTTAGGCCTCGTGAATAGTGTATGGCCTATAGTTATGAGATGATATATATATACATGATTATTGATATGAGATCTAGGTACGTATGTGGGTTTAAGGCCGTGATTATGATGTCATGATTATTCTGAACATATTGTTGGGCCAAACACTATGTTATGATATTGGTTGAACATCCGAGAAGTGTTTATCCTTGTAAAGGATACAAATGTAGTTTATAAATATATATTTATATACACGTCTCTCCATTATGGAGGAGAGGAAGATGTAGTATGTTGCTTATGACTTTATTGATATAGATACTGGTGATGACATACATAGACTCGGTACATTCATGATTATTCCATCGATGATTGGTGTGGTTTTAATTAGATTATAATCTTACTTTGTTGTCACTAACTAAGGGCTAAACCCTACTTTCTACCCTAAAGTGGATTTCTTAACCATAATAACTACCAAACCTAATGAATAATTTGTATGCATAAAAGAGTTTAATAATGATGATTAAAAAATTTGACCAAGCTATATTCTGGTCCCTAATTTAACTCTCCTATTACCAAGCTATATTCTGGTCCCTAATTTAACTCTCCTATTTACTCTAATTATAAGATATTCCAACTCTTTCTATACTTTATAATGATTTAGTCCCAAAGCTCACTCAGGGCAACAAACTTACAGAATTACACTCTTTTAGCCATGGCTTGAGTCCGTGCACCTATTATGTATATACTTATTAAGGATGGGATATTGATAATGAATGGTGAATTATGGATACATACTCTACCTTGTTTCTCTTTTTATGTGTATTTACTTTAGCCCTCGTGGGGCTTGTTTTTTACTTTAGCCCTCATGGGGCTTGTACTTTACTTTAGCCTTCGTAAGGATCACTCTTTATTATTAACATTGACTTGGATATTATGATGATATGATGATACCCGGTAAGGACGAAGGATATTTTGATAATGTAATAATGTCCGACAAGGCCAAATGATGTTGTGATGATGATATTGATACTTGTTAAGGATGGAGGATAATTATATTAATGTGTCTATATGTATCTGTTGATTCGAGTCCGGCTAGGCCTATGTATGGCATTTATATCTCTCTCTATATATATACCCAGCAAAGCCGAAAGATAATTATAATAGAGATAGTTATGATGATAAGATCACAATATTGATTATGTACCTTGCATTTATTTTTTCATGTGTATTTCCTATCACCAATATGCAACTATGTTTATTAGCTAGTATGGGATGTCTACATAGATATGCGTGATGATTATACCTTGTGTTGTTATATACTGATTAAATCTTCTAATACCAGGGTGATGGGGGTATACATAGGCTCGGTTAGATATTTGGTTGTATTAAATAGATAGTAACTTATATTTTTATTTATATTGTTATTGTAATGATCATTCTTATGTCTAGCTTATGACAGATTAGTCATTGATTCAGTATTGAGATTTAAAGTATGATTCCAGCCTCTTCTATCTTACAAATTCACTATTATGCATGATTAATACATGATGAATCATTTAGATTAGAATCCTTGAGCATGTTAGTACTAAATCTTGCTAGGATTATGAGGCCTTAAGTGAAGGTATGATGATCTAGGTTGTACTTTAGGTTGACCTTATATCTATACATTTGTATATCTAGTTATACGTAGCTATGGTATTACCGTATATCCTTTTATTCCTTTGTTCATGTTGTATATTCATTCCTTGGCCTTGTGTATTTCTATATAATCTTCTTTTGTCCTTCATTTATATATTGGCCAAGGATACAAGTATAGTGTTGAGATTTCTAAGTATGGCTGAAATAGGATAGTTCATCCTTGATACTTTTGTAAACTTATCATGTTTGTGTCTTACACATGAATAGGACATGTTATTCTTACTATCTCATTGGCTATTTTATGTTGTTATTGAATATTGGGTGTAGTTTTTATTCTATTAATATGTTATATATATCTACTTTATCTTTGGAGCACAGTTGGCAATTACCTACTGAGTACCATTCGTTTAGTACTTATACTATACTTCTTCATCCTGCAGATCCTAGTACAGGTTATCTCCATTGATGTGTGCATCGTGTAGAGCAGCCATGGTTTAGAGACTTAGAGTAAGATCCTAACTTTTGGAGTATTACTTACCCCACTCTTATGTACTACATTTGTCTCTATTTTGTATTTGGAGATAAGTTGTATCAGTGTATTCTATTTCATCTATTCCATTTTTGTACTCTTATTAATTAGAAGCTCTTATACTGATACCACCAGGTTTTGGGACTTTATTATGTAATTGATTCTCTTAATTCATCTATTTGATAGTCTTTTCTTTATCTATTTGAGTAGTCTGTTACTAGCCATTTGGACTATAGGTTTGGCTTACCTATTGGTGGGTTATAGTAGACACCATCATGACCTGAGAAATTAGGTAGTGACAAATTAGTATCAGAGCCTAGGTTTACTGGTGTATTAGTATAAGAGCGATGTGTTTAGTTGAGTCATGCAGATTAATGTGGAGACATCTGTAACCTTTTTTTGGGAGACGTCGATGTGGAGTCATGCACTTCTTGACTCTTTATAATGTGTCCACATTTCTATGAACCATAACCACATTCTTTGACTCTATTCTATTTACAAAGAATGATTGAAGATGGGAGACATTGTCGATAGATACAGATGAGACCTCAACACGTATTTCTAAAGATTCAAAGTAGTGTTAGACTCAAGAGTCAAAGTTGGATGCCAAAGATCTTCAACGGTAGCCAAAAAAATTTTGGGCCATCTTAGGCTCTGGTTGAGCTCGTGACTACTTCAGCTCTTTGAGGTTCAGCATTGGGGATCTAAGTTATGATTATAGATCTCTCATAGTCATTGATGACATTTGATTCATCGAGCAGTTCTCAGACCAGAGTTGGGTCTACTGTTGTTCTTCATGGTTCTTGGCTAGTTTCAGAGTTCAAGATTGGGTTTCTCAAGTGGGCCAAACATTTTCTTATTTTATATCCTTCAAAGCACAACATAGTTCATGGAACCATTAAAAGTTTATTATTGCCATTCCACTTGGCATCAGACCATATGATAGTAGTTGGGTCTTTTCTCTCTCAGATTATTGATTATGTGAGGGCCATAGAGAGAGTATATATTAAGACTTATCGAGGTGGTGAAAAAAATCCATGCCATCAATATTGTTCTATTGGTATTTCATTTGGGAGTCTGTATGGTTGTGATGAGATGAGACATTGGCTTAAAAAGCTCCCCAAATATGATTTAGTTGATCAGACAGAGTTAGCATGTATTCCCTACCAGCCATTTGGGTTTAGCTTGAGTTGCTCTTCAAGATTAAACCTTCAGGAGTTTGTCACTCCTGTAGAGATATTGGTTGCTAGGATAGAGAGTATCCCTGACATGGGATATCTAGTCCTCTAGCTCATTCTGATTAGCCTCGTGATGTTGTGGCATCTTTAGTTAGAGACAATGCACTTAGCACCTCAGTTGATGATTTAGTAAGTCGATATGAGTTTGGACCCATTCAGGTTTATTCTCCCATAGATTCATCAAGCATTTGATTATGGATTTCACCATGATAGTTGTGCTTTTATCTCATCGCATTTATCGTCTTATTGTGTGTTGGTGTTTTCATACCCATTGATTAATATATGTCTTGATTAATTCATATTGCCTATTTGTGTGCCTTGTTAGTAAATTTATGATTTTGTGACTACTTCGTGGTTTATTTCTTTTAGTAGTGGATGGGGTGGATATGTATTAATATCTTCTTCCAATGGGTGTAGCATTTTGGTTTGAGTCTAATTATATTGGAACATTGGTCTTGTTGTGGCCCCTAAGCAGTACATGCTATTATTATTCATTTTGGTACCTCTTATTCATTATATTAAGGTTGATATTGCTGTTACTATTGCTATCACTACTTGAAGTTATTGATATTATTACTTGATGTAATTGATCCTCACTGGATTGCTATTTAGACTAGTGTTATCTAGTTAGAATTTCATTTCTTTGTGACATTATTTGGTGGCTCAAGTAGATATAGCCCGATTTGATGATTTGTTTCCCATAGCGCGATGAGATTGATTGTTTTACCTATTGGTTAGCATTGTTAGATTGATTTGGGAAAGTATTATGATATCGAAAGTAAGTTGACCTTCTGTGGTTCTGTAGATTCTTGAGTTGTCAATTTAGTTATATTGCCTGATATTGAGTTGGATATTCTTAGACTTACGTCCTAGGTTGCGAAGGCTTTTGTATTGACTATCCCTTCCTATTTAGCCTCTTTTTGAGCTTGACCAATTTTGGGTTCGTTCTTCATTGCAGTTATTTCATCGCCCGATAGTAGATTTAATGTTGATGTTGAGATGTCATGGATTTATCTCCTAGATTTGTTGGTTTTGTCCCTTGTGATGGGTTTTCCCTATTATTGGTGTGGAGATTGGATGCTCCCTTAATATTGTAATATAGTCATGTCTAGTAGAGTTAGAGAGTTATAGGCAGGTGGCCTTTCCTATGATCGCTTCTTGAGTTGGCAATATAGAAATATTTTATCTTGAGTTCTTTGGTTTATTTTTCGGTAGTGGTCTTAACCTTTGCATTGATGACGAGATCAATATTTTTTTCCTTGGCGAGGTGACTCATGGTTTGTTTGAGTTATGATTTTCCTACTTGGGTGGATTTAGGAAATCCCTAATCCAGAGTTTGTTCGGACTAATAAGGCTTAGTGGAGTGTTTCTCCTTGATGATATGTGCCTATGACTATTCTTTGCTGGGATGGAGTATTGGACTGGTTACTTCTGGCTTAAGTTCCATTTCTCTAAGTTGCTAGAGTTCTTGCCTTTACTAGTGAGTTTTACAGCCTTGGAGAGTTTTGAGTATTTTTCGATAGTTCATGCCCTCTAGTGAATATAAAGTGGGTTATTTGCATTTTCAGTCGCTGATATACCCTTCGATATGATTTTTATTTTGTGGCTGCATTTTGTACCCTCTAGATGATACAAAGTTGCTTGTTGTGTTTTAAGTCGATGGTTTATCTGTGTGGTGACCTTATTCCTCAGCTAACTTTTGATTTTAGTTCAGCATGATATGGTATGATATGCTTGATTTTGATAGTATGATCGATGTGAATATTTGACATTGATTAGGATTTGTTGGTTCAATTTCGGATTTGATGCCTTGGGATGGTGATTTGGAAGTTATGATGGATTTGGAGTATTAATGCCTACCCATTTTCAGGTTTGGTTTGGGTAGTTAAGATCGAGCGATTCAGCCTTGGTGTGGAAATTTTAGCTTGGTTTTATGAAGCTTGTGTGCAACCTATGTTTTATATTTGTCTCAGTTTGTATTTCATTTATAGGTTGGTAGAGCTTACTCCATGTTTACTTATTCAGTCTTCTCAAATGTTGTTGGATTATTATTGATAAGTGCTCTGATGATAGCCTATGAACTCCATATTGGTTCTTTGAGCTTTGACCTCAAGTCTTTAGTCTTCTTTGAGGATTTAGGATGATATACTTAGTAGTAGTAGTATACTTGAGTTGGATTCAGTGTGGTTTCATTCTTGATTAATGGGACATCCTGGAGCATATTGTTCAACGATGAGTAGTTATGCCTTGACCTTTTGGATTTCAATCTTGGTTACCATCTGGACTAGTTATAACATTGGCTTAGATTGCATTCCTTGATTATCTCCACGTGTGTTCCTAGACAACACCATATGAGTTTATTCTCATATTTTCTATATGGACTTTTAGCATATCAGATTCAGTTCTTTGAGTTCTCTATGATAAGATTGCGCGAATCAATACTTAGGTGATTTTTTGGCTGGCATAGAATGGATAGCAGGTGCGAAATGGTAAAAATAAGTTTTAATTGGATTTGGAGTCGATGGTATGACTTATGTCTTGGGGTTAGTTTTGGATCAGGTAAGCCTTTGTTGATTTGTGCAAATATCGATATGGTAGCAGTGTGTTGTGGTTCAGAGTTACGTGTATCAACCTTTTTGGTTTAGTGAAGGCCAGCTGGTGCTTGAGATTGAGTTTTGATTATTTGGAATTGAAGTAAGAGTGCTGGTTGAAAGTGGATACCTGTGGCAAAATCCTTTACAAGTGTTATCTCTTCATAGAATATATCTAAGAAGTCATGCTCGGGGCATGCAGGCCCAGTACCTCATTCCTTCGAGCTTTTATGATTCTTTTTATCTATTTACTTTTGGGGACGAAAGTCCTTTTAATAGTGGTTATTGTAAGGACCCTTCTAGTTTTTTTTAATCATATTTTCTCTTATTTTCGCCGTTTGAGCTTCTCCATAGCTTCGCCAAGTCATTTATGACTTGCTGGGACTGATAGTTTGGTTACTAGGCAGTTCATTTGGTTTTTAGAACCAATTCCCTATTTGGAAGTATTCGCTGGTTCCAAATATCCACCGAGCAAAAACAACCATAAAATAATCTCGGATGTGAATTTCAACTGTGCCATCAGCTATGGAATATTGATTCTACTCTAGGTATACCTTTGGTTTGGGTCCCAATACACCTAAGCTCATTTAGACCTATTGGTCAGAAAGTTGAAAATTATGAAATATGAGTGTGGGACTCACATTTGGTTGAAACAACCTCGAATTCAAAATTCGACTTTGCCAATGCGTCCTAAATGTCGAATTTAGTATGATTACATAGTTCATTTGCAAGAATCGGATTTTGAATGAATCCCAAGGAATTATTGCAAACTTAGAAAATTTTTCCAAGTTGTTTGTACTGGTGCCATGGTGATCGTGCTAGGATCACTATGATTGCGCCATGGCGATTATAGTCCTAGTGATGATGATTGCGATATCTCTTTGCCTGTTGGGTCTATAAATAGACACCCAAGTCTCAATTTTGGTCATTTTATCCTCACCCTTGAGAGCCAAAAATCCTAAATGGGTATGATAACTCAAAATTGAGTCTTGTGGGTGACTTGGGAGCTCAATTATCATCTATTATAGTGAATGTCATTGAATTTAATGTAACAAGCCTTCAAATTTATGCTTGAATTTCTTAATTGGACCCAAACCTCTAAATTCACTTAGGGCTTGATTTTATCCCCAAGTTAGCATTGTTTTCACCCATTTCTTGAGGGTTATAATTCCTTGTTCATAAATGAACGTTGGGTTGACCTCGAAATGTGACTTTAATAAGTGGGACCCACTTGGGGTTTTTGGTGTCATTTTTAACCCAAAGCACAATGGTGCGATATGGGTATCGTTATTCTTGTATTGATGAGTAGATTACGATTTTGATAGCATCATGGAATTTTGGGGATTGTGAATTGAAGATGGACGTTGGTGAATAATGTAAGGCTTTGCGGTTTGGCTTTGAGATAGGCTTCTATCTACTCTTGTTTATAAGATAATGTGTGATATATAGTGGATATGAATTTGAATGTTAAGTTTGATTATAGGTAGAATGACTTTGCATTGAATGTTAAAGTTTTGGTGGATTGCTGGGGGTTTTGGACCCGTAAGTTGAAATAATTAATATACTTTTTGAATTCTATTGCCTTTTCCCTAGATTGAACTTATTTGTAGTATGGATACGATATAATGCTAGGCTTGGGATGTGTTTTAAGTGTTGGAACCATGGTTAGTATACTTAACCTTAGTTGGGCTAGTCTAGTGAGCTTAAAACCTTAATTAGGGTAGAGTTGGCATAAATGCCTATGTTTCTAATCGAAGTTCCTATCTTAGGTTTTGTTATGGCTTACTTGACATCTAGAAGCTGAACTAGATAATGTAGCCTAGTTTGGGGCGTAGATTGCCTAAATATGGAAATTGAGGATTAGAAGTGGGATCGTCCAGACCACTTAGGCCAAGACTTGTGTTAGCCCTTGTGGACTTAGTTGCAGAAGTTAGGCCTAGTTGTGACTAAAAAGCCTTATTTATGGGATTTGCTTGGTGAATTGATGGATAATGATGTATTTTCCCCCTGGACAGTGATTAATGGCATATTGCTATGATATTAGGCCTATAGAGATGTTATTTCCTCTTAGATATGATATTGAGACCATAGAGATGTTATTCCTCATAGTCATGATATATGACCTATAGATACAAGATGCCCCATAGATGTGAATGCCTCATAGTTATGAGTTATACTTATTGATGCATTATACCTCCTAGAAGTGAGATGCCTCCTATATGTGAAATGATTATAGATATGCTTTATAGTTTATATAGATATTATGCCTCGGGAATACGCATGGCCTATAGATTTTAGATAAAATATATATATATATATACATACATACATAATTATTGATATGTGATCTGGATACATATGTGGGCCTAAGGCTGTGATTATGATGTCATGATTATTCCAGAAACATTATTGGGCCAAACGTCGTGCTATGATATAGGTTGGATATCCAGGAAGTGTTATCCTTGTAAAGGATATGGTTGTAGTTTATCAATATATATTTATATACACATCTTTACGATATGGGACAGAGGAAGATGCAATATGTTGCTTATGTCTTTATTGATATGGATACTGGTGATGGCATGCGTAGACTCGGTACATTTATGATTGTTGTATTAATGATTGGTACAGTTCCAATTAGATTATAATCTTACTATTGTTGTCACTAACTAAGGGCTAAAGTCTAATTTCTACCCTAAAATGGATTTCTTCACAGTAATAACTGCTGAACCTAATGATTAAAGAATTGATCAAGGTATATTCTAGTCCATGATTTGATACTCATATTTACTCTGGTCATGAGATATTCTGACCCTTTTACACTCTATAATGATTTAGTATGAAAATTCACTCTAGGAAGCAAACTTAAAGATTTACACTCGTTTAGCCACGGATTGAGTCTGTACATCTATTATGTATATACTTATTAAGGATGGGATATTAATGATGAACGGTGAATTATGGAAACATACTCTACCTTGCTTCTCTTTTCATGTCTATTTACTTTAGCCCTCATGGGGCTTGTTTTTTTACTTGAGCCCTCACAGGGCTTGCACTTTACTTTAGCCCTCGTGCGGCTCTTTGTTTATTATTGACATTGACTTGGATATTATGATCATATGATGATACCCGACAAGGACAAAGGATATAATGATGATGCAATGATGCCCGATAAGGCCGGAGGATGTTATGATGATGATATTGATACCCGGCAAGGCAAGAGGATGATTATATTGATGTGCTTATATTCATATCTACCAGTTCGACACTGGCTAGCACTATGTATGGCATTTATATATCTACATATATACCTAGCAAGGCCTGAGGATGATTATGATGAGGTTGATTATGATGGAGATATTTATTGATGATGAGATTGTGATATTAATTGTGTACCTTGCATTCATTCTTGCATGCACATCGCTTGTTGACAGTATGCGCCTATTTTTATCAACCGGTAGAGGAAGGCTGAATAGATGTGGATGATGATTATGCCATATATTGTTGTATGCTGATTGAACCTTTCATGCCTAGGGTAGAGGTACACATAGACTCGGTTAGGTATTTAATTGTCCAAAATAGCTGTTTACTCATGCTATTATTGATAATTTTTTTATTATTGTTATGATCATTGTTATGTCTAGCTTATGACAGATTGGTCATTGATTTGGTTTCGTGATTTGAGGTATGATTCTGGCCTCTTCTATCTTATGAATTTATTATTATGCATTATTAATACATGATGAATCATTTGGATTAGAAACCCTGAGCATGTTAGTACTAAATACTGCTAGGATTATGATAACTTAAATTAAGATATTATGATCTAGATTCTACTTCGGGTTGACCTTATATCTGTACATATGTATATCTAACTATATGTAGCTATCGTATTACCGTGTATCTCTTCCATCTGTCCTTCCTTTGTTCATGTTGTATATTCATTCCTTGGCCTTTTATAGAGATATATGATCTTCTTTATGGTTAGGGAAACTTCCAAGAGGATCTATTACCAGTTGGAATGAGTAGCGTAGGAAATTCTTGAACCATTTCTTTCCTCCGAAAAGAATATTGCAGTTAAAATATGAGATATACAACTTCAGGCAGCTACATTCGGAGTCGATGTATGAGGCTTGGTTCTAGTTTAAGAAGAAGTTGATCATGGTACCCAAACATCGTATTTCAGGGATGAGTTTGTTATAGAGATTCAATAGAGACCTAAACATCAGTTTTTAAGCCATTATAGACACAATCACTAGAGAAGGATTCATGAGATTATGCTGGGAAGCATCTTCTGAGATTTTAGACCAGATCTCTCTTACTAACCGAGGGTGGCATACTCAGAAGGCTGAAAGGGGTGCTAGCACTTATGCCATTGGAGTTTCCAGCAACCATATAGTAGTGGATGATTCTGTGGTGCAAGAGATTGTGCAGCTGAGGACTGATATTAGGCTACTGACTAAGCAGTTCCCAATAGTAAATTTTGAGAAGGTAAATGCAGTAGGTGCATAGGGTTCAACCTCCAGAGTGTTTGAGTCTAATTTGGAAGAGGGGGCTACGTATCTTGATAATAAATTAGTAGGTTTTTGAGCCAAAAGGCAAGGAAACCAAGGTCTGAACTATTATGAAGATAGATATAGAGATCACAATAGGGAGCGTGATGGTGATTGGAGACAGAAAGATGACTACAAAAAGAAGGGAGACAGGTATATTTCATTGGGCAGCCGTGATACCAAATCGAGAATAGAGGCGTTGTTGTCCAAATTGGTGAAGGGTAAAGAAAGTTAGAAGACACGCATTAAGGAGATCAAGGATGATATCTCAGGTCTAACATAAAAAGTTGACTCTCATGCGACTGCGATAAAGAAGTCAGAGACACAGTTTGGGCATATGTCTGCTACTTTAAATCAAAGGCAACCGGGTACCCTTCTGGGAAACACGATTCAGAATCCAAAGAATGATTGTCATTGTCTCTCTATTACCACTTAGTGTGGTAAGTCTAATGTTGATCCCCATTTCCTACCATGGATGTGCCAAAAAATAATAGTGTTATGGTTGATAAGACACCTTCCATTAAGTCAGACTAGGCGACAGCTATTGATGTTAGTGTTGGTGAGGATAAAAAGTAGGAAAAGGTCGATGAGTCCATTGTGAATCAAATTCCATGACCTCTCACGCCTTTTCCTTAAAGACTAAAATAGAAGAAAGAGGGAGGGAAGTTCAAAATATTCATTGAGATGCTGAAAAATCTGAGTATGAACATGCCTCTCCTTGAGGCTTTGGAGTAGATGCCTAGGTATGCCAAGTTTATGAAAGAATTAGTGACAAATAAGTGAGAAGACAGTTTTGAGGATGTTGGTGGTTAGCACCATTACACTGCATTCACTTCTAAGTCTCTGGCCCAAAAGAAGGGTGATACCGGTGCGTTCACGATCCCACGTACTATAGGGACATCCAGATTCGCTAGATCATTATGTAACTTGGGAGACAACATATATTTGATGTTTCTAGTTATTTTTAATAAATTGATCTTGAGCCCTCTAGATTCGACTACTATATAGTTGTTGAATGCAGACCACACGGTAAAGAAACCTGTGGGAATCTCGTTTGTTGTGTTGGTAAAAGTTGATAAATTTAGTTTTTTGGCTGATTTTGTCATTTTGGATTGTGAGGTTGACTTCGAGATGCCCATCATATTATGATAACCATTTATGGACTCAGGTAGAGTGATGGTTGATATGGAAAAGAGGGAGCTCAAGTTCAGAGTCAATAACGAAGAAGTCACCTTCAACGTCCGAAGAACTATGAAGTAGCCTACCAACATGAGGGTGGCGTTGGTTATCCATTGTATTGATGATACTGGAGGTTATTTATTTGGTTACCTTAATGATATTCTGAGTAATCAAGGTACCTGCGTCGTGTCGTGATGTTAAATCAATTGTTGGGTAGGAGGTAACCCACCATTTTAGTGTTCAATTTGTTTTTCTTTTTTTTTTGTAGGTTTAATTCTATGAAAAGTGACCTGGAATGTGGTAAAACATCTTTAATTTAGAATATTCCAGATAAGGGGATGCTGTGACCAATTCGGCAAGGTCACAAGTCCCATGTGGGCCAAGTAAGTTATGCATTAACTGCAAAGTTGGAATTTTGTGATTTTTTTAGGGAAATTCTGGACTTTAACCTACGAACGTACTTACAAGGTTGTAAATACCACCTACAACATAGTAAGTAGTAAAGTAAGTATTAGAATTCAAGGTCCAGAGAACAAAGAACAAAGGCAAAAATTAGGTCCCACCTATAGTGGAAACCTACAGACCTAGGTACCACCTGTGGCTCTTAGGTGGCTTCGGTAAGTGGCCAAGTTTTGGGCCCATTTTTTGTTTAACATTTTGGGCTAACTTTGACTTAAAATAACCCTAAATTGACCCCTCATGCATATTTAAGCCCTCTTAATCCATTTTAACACTTAAAACCTCAAAGTTCTTTCTTATCTCTCACATTAAAAACTGCCCCACTTCCCCTCACTTGAGAAACGGTTAAAAGGTTACTTGTTCTTGGTACCAACTTTCCCAAAAGCACTACGTACGCGTTCAAGATTTGGTTTTACTTCACTTATTCATAGTTCATTTCCGGTTCTTCGAATAAAAGGTAATATTCTTGGCCCCTAATAGTAGTATCTTGTGTTGAACATGAAATAAGTAAGTTTGTATGTCTATTCTCATGCAAAATGCATAGAAACCATCATTCTTGTATAAAGGAGCCTTGAATTAGCCTAAAATTTTAATGTGGGCATTGTTCTCTAATTAAACCTTAAGATCTTTCCCAAAATGAAAATTGAATTTGAAAAGGTAGAGGAATATCAAAAGTTTTGAATACTAGTTTCTATTGCAAAGTTGATTCTAGTTGAATATGTGCATATTAGACTTGCTGGGACTGAGTATAAGTTATAGGGATGCCAAAATTTAGGAGAAATTTGAAGTTTTTGAATTTTGAGTTTTTGTTCAAATTTTGCAGTCCCTCACTATCTTTCGCACAATAACACTTAATTTTTCAGGTACGCATCAGCCCAAATGCCTTAAAGAAAAAGGCTGCACCTTCGAGGTGACAGGATGACTCTTTTGAGAAAAGTAGCTCAGAGAAGAAGTACCTACCTTCCCAAACTAGAGCAACCCTTAAATAGAGTGACACGGCCAGTGGTTAGAGGCTAAAAGCATGCTGTAGATGAGGCTTTTATCATGGAAAAATTGGGAGTACCACTTGCAGACAAATCACAGTGGGGAAGAAGACCTACTTTTACCTATCCTAGGACCCAAATTGAGGCTATCCAGTTCATATCTATTCCAAGGGTGAAGTTAGCCAGGAGATCACCACCATACTCTCCCCATCCTATTAAGGGTGATGATGATCATAATAAGGAAGAGGGAGAGGTAGAGCCATCACCAGAGGTGGATTCATAAGACCTCTGATAATGCTCAAATTACATCTCTCTTACGAGAGAGTATGCAGTCGTCGTCAAATATATAACCCAACTAGGTTGGGGTCGAATACCATAGGGAATATGGTGCTAATTGAGTTATATGTAGATTAATTGACTTTTAATCTTTTGTTTTCGTAAAATAAATAGAGGGGTTTGATTCAGTTCACAAATTAATGGTTTCAGTTTAACGAGAAGAAATCTGTGTAGTAGTATTCAAATTCAGAGAAATAACAAGCTAGGGTTATGTCCACCTTGTAGTTTTCAATACTTCCTAACTATGGGCTTTACGAATTCATACATGTATCTTGTTTACAGAGAAACATATTGTATTTAATAACATAATCCAAGTGTTTCTCAACCGTCAAGGACTAATTTACTTTAGTTCTCTCGAATCAAAAGTATTTACCAAAAATAATATGAAATCTCCAAGTAGTTAATCCTGCTAAGGCATTAACTTATGAAATATGGGTTGGTAATCCTATTTTCTTGTCACTACTCTCTTTTCAAAACATCAACCTTTCTTTTGAACAAGTTGCATTTTAAGGCATATCCTCTATGTTTGCAACCACGAGAATTCAAGATAAGTAAAGAGAGTATGATGTAAACTAATCAATACATAATGAATCCAAAACCCAAAGTGATAGATTGTATGCTACAAGGTTTCCATAACCCTAACTAATAAACTTAGCTACTCATGAATAAAAATAAAATCAACATAAATATATTCATCATACCAAAAACTAGAAGATGATCTTGGTGTGCGATAGTGAAAGTATGAGAGAAGAAATGTTTCTCCCTCTCCTCAAGCTAAGACGCCAATCTTCCTCTTTAAAAATTAATACAGAATAATGAATAATGAATAAAAATTCCGCAATTAAGTCTTTTAATAATCTCTTCTCTCATAATTTCCTTCTAAGTCCCTGAACTAATTATAAATGACAAATTAGTCTTGGACATAGTTTCTAGACGCCACATTTGGTCCAGATTGCTACTCTCTCTTGTGTCATATGCCATCCGCATTCCATAGTCCCATTATGTCTTCATCTACCTCATTAATACCTGAAATTATGATAACCACATCGGTTAGCTCAATTACATAGAAGTAGAGTAAAAACATAAGAAATTAGGCACTTTGTTCTCTAAACTTAGCTAAAATATGAATAAATTATGGTGCTTAGGCGTATAAATACACCCAAGATCAACCTCCAGTCTAAGAAGAGGTCACATGATGAGGATAAATCTGAGGCCGCAGTTCAGGAGGAGTCATCAGTAGTACCCCAGTCCAAGGAGGGTACCATAGTTCAGAAGAAGCCACCAGTTGTACCCCAATCTAAGAAGGGTACAAACTAGTCTTCACACCAGGTGACAACTCCTAATTTAGAGTAGCAGCTCAGCATGACCATATGTCTAAACCTACACATGTCTTGACAGAGCCTATTAATAAGGTAAACCTGAGATGATGTGTAGATGGGCTTTGGCTACTGTATGAGTGAGATAGTTTTATGAACGATATCAGCTGGCCCAAGAGGCCTATTTATGAGGATAAACAAATTGATTTATCCGGGTTGGCTAGAGCACCATTGTTGTAGGCTGCATTTGATAGGTATCAATTGGGGTGGATAACTTGACCCCTAGGTTCATACAACCTAATATTAGTGTGGGAATTCTATGCCTTATACCAGACCATAGTATCTTTGACTACACTTAGAGGTAAGGGTCTTTTAAGGTATGCTAAGTAGCCTCAGCTAGAGTAGACTCTTTTGAGAGGGTTTATGGTTGGCATTTTAGCAACAGCCATCTATCGAGTTCTCTTCTAGACAGATTATGTTTCTCGAGCATCCATCATATAGTGTGATTATAGATTGAGAGTTGTAAGATTATAGATTGAGAGTTGTAAGAGACAAACACATTATATATGATGCTAAACACATGAGAGAGAGAAAGTTTAGATGGTGAGATGGATCTCCAGCTATATTTAATCTCTGGGTGCTGATACCACTTAGATCGAGGGGGAGGGTATGATTAAAAGGGCGACACTGACTTTTACTGTGAAGTTTTGGTGGTTTCTTTTTCAATATAAATTATTTCCAACTGCTGCAGATAATTTATTAAATTGGGATAAAGCTACACTGATTGCGATCAAGAGAGCTTTTGGTAAGACAATGATTTTGCTGTTCCCATATCTTGTCTAGAGGTTATGTGATGAGGCCGGTGTGCTAGAGGTACCATGTGTTGATGAGATAGTAGAGGATACAGTCGTGGAATAGACTAAGATGATAAAGGATCCCACAAGTCCGATCCTTTCTAGGAGACTCCATGTACCCACTATAGTACCTTGGGACTAGAATGAGGGCCCATCAGGACCTGTGAAGCCTAGTGATACACAAGGAGGTGATGAGGGAGTTAGGATAGAGTTTGATCTAAGGGAGAAGAGAGAGGCCCCCAAGTTGACTACATAGGGTAAGGGGACCCCAACTACATCTACATCAGCCTCGACTTCTACTTCAGAGCCGGTGGGTTCATCTTCAGTACTCCCTCACCCATCCACTTCAACTACTGCTTCAGGTATGATGTTAGTTTAACATAAGATTTTATAGAGCTTAGTAGACAGTTAGAGCATCACTAACACTCAGATACAAAATGTTTAGACCGAGGTGAAAACTTTATATGGGCAGATCTGGCCATGGGTCTAGACTACACTAGAGATGGCTGAGTCTAGGTTAGAGTCTACACAATGAATTATGATATTATACCTATGAGATGAGTTGCATGTACATATAGACACTTTTAAGGGTTAAGTATCGACCTAGTTTAGTAGCATAGAGATGTCAGATCTAGGAGATATTATTGAAGAGGTGGATGTACTTAGAGCAAAGGTACGTTCTCTTACTGAGAGCCATATGTCATCCATCTCTCCAGTTGTGGCCTTATTTTTTCAGTCGACACCTCCACCTAGGCCAACACACTTTGACTTAATTGCATAGAATAATGGATAGGTCCTCATAGTTGGGGCCAATAGAGTCCGAGAGAGGGACCTACAGATCCTCGTATTCTATTTTATTAGGCCCTAAAAAGGGCTACAATTGATTCATAGGAGACTGGAATGGTTGATAGGTAGAGGCATGCCGAGTTAGCTGTGGGTGCATCTTCTAATAGTGCATCACCACTACTATCACCTCTGCCAGTCCAGATAGCCTTATTTGGGGACGATCATGACACGGATGCCTAGTGCGTCCCAGGTATGTCCTCATTCCCTTGCTTTGTACTATTTATACGCACAGGGGGCAGTGCTTCTTTTAGTTGGGGGTATGGTATACCATACCTCCATGTGTTTTTTTATCGTGCTTCTTTTCCTATAGGTTGTGGTATGATTCTAAAACCGACATGTCTTGGTTAAATTTGTGTCGTATTGTGTTTTGCTTTGAATTGAGTTTTGTTTTGTGTAATTAGGGGATTTTTTAGTATCTAGGGCATTTGACATATTTTTTTATTGATATTTAAAAAAAAGATACCCCACTAAAATTTTATTTTTAGATCTGTATGAATGTATATATGTGTGACCATTGCGGATCTTGATATGGCATTAGGTTTAGGGACATGATACGAGATAGGTAGTATCTTGTGCTATGACTTTGTGCCATATATGTTTGAGATGCTACTTAGTTCCCTTTGTGTACTAAATCCAAAAATTGTCCGATTAGTCTTGCATAGGTTGTAGGATAGTCAGTTAGGAGAGGATCATAGGACATTTTTTATATTAGTACACTTTTAGCCTAAATGATCTTCATTTGTGAAAAAGTATCCTTTGATCCCAATTTTTTAGCCTTATAGCCTATTTTTCTTGTTACATCTTTCACTTTCCCATTTGTGTTATGATGAACCTATTTTGGCCCTGGTCCTCCTTGGATATTGTTCACCTCAACTCAGTCAAATCACCTAAGTTAAGGATGGCTATCATCGGGGTGTGTAATGTAAAGTGGGTAGGAAGAAGGGTAAAATAAGGGAAAAGATAGTAACGTTGGGTATGGTAGAAAAAAAGAGAAATGAATAAAAGAAACCACACCTAACCTGGAGGTGCAATCAAAATAATAAAAAAGGAGAAATGAGGGTGGAATAAAAGGAAATTTGTTAAAGTATGGACCCCAAAGTAAGTGTACTGCCAAGGAGGCTTAGTCACTTGATATATCCATATGTACCATACCAGCCCCCAAGCTTACATTACAAGCTGAATAAAGTCCTATAGTGATCCTAACTTGACTATCTGAAAACTTAGGTAAACAAAATAAGGGAAAGCCTATGGTATTTGATGTGCATTGGTGGAACTTCTCTTATGAGTGAGAGTGTCTCTTGACTATCCCTACATTGACATGCATTATTCCATATAAGTGAGTGGGAATTCTTGGGACTTCTTTGTTTTGAGTAAACATGGGTTGTGTTGCTATCTACTTACTTGTCTGGGTAGTGTAATTTGTAAATATGCATGATTGTCTGTTTCTAATGTAATTGCCATACCTTGATTCCCTTGTGTCACACTGTTGTTCTTCATGTTTACACACAATTTTAAATTATTTATATAGGAAGGGGGTAATGTGTTTGAGCTTAATGTGATGATTGACTACCTTTGATACCTTAGATTCTTTTATTTAAGCGTCGTGTTTTTATTTTGTTTTGTTGTGTTGCCTAAGGACATGCAAACTTTCTAATTTGACGGTGTCGATATGCTATGGATTTATAGAACTTTCGATGCTTAAAATGATGAAAATATTCAAGTTTCTTAGGTTGTTTTATGAGAGAAGATGTTTTTCTGGTATGTTTTGCAAGAAACCAAATTTGGAAGCTGAAACTGAAGAATAAGTTGAAAGTTGAAGTTTTAGACTACTTACCCAGGCATTTCTGGGCATAAGTGCCACTTATCGAGCATAGGTGACCAAAAGTAGGTGTCAGAACTTGAAGTCTAGAGGCTCAAAAGCAGGAAAAAAGACCTTGTCACTTACCAAGGGCACCTATGGTCCGTAGGTGTCACCTACTTTCCATAGGTAACCTTAGTAAGTGTCAGAGGACCAAGTCTAGAGAGCTTCAGGAGTTGTGCAGAAGGTCTGTCACTTACCAAGGACCACCTACGGTCAGTAGGTGACCTTAGTAAGTGGTCACCGACCTTGATTTTCCTTTTTCATTTGGATTTTGATTTTTAGGGTTTCCTTGTATCCTATAAATACCCTTTGGACATTTTTAGTTAGTTTATGCATTCTTAATACTTACAAACATATATTTGTTTCTAAGATTCGATTTTGATCTTGGAATTACTTTGTTCTTTATTTTTGGTTGATAATTCAGTTGCTGACTTTGGGTTTTACTTGTTGATCATTTTGATATTGCATAATGCTTTTTCTTATGAATTCTGTTTATCATTTCACAAGTATGAGTGGCTAAAGCCCTTAGCTAGGGTTGTGGGAACCTTGGCATATTGACAAAGTAGGAGAAGTGCTAAGTTGTTCTAAACAAGTATTCTTGTATGTATTGTATTATCTTCAATTTAATAGATGTCTTAGTTGTTGCAAATAGTAACATCCTTCCTAGCATATCACTACTTACTCCACAAAAGGAGTATTGACTAGGAAAATATAGTTGCAATAGCAATTTGAAGATTAATTATCGATCTAGGCTAATTAGTATCATATATGTATGACAGTTATCTATTATATAATAACTTGAGACTCCGGAGTTAATAGTTAACTTGGATCTTGGATTAGGTTAGTAATATGACGTCTTGAGACTTATAAGGTAAAGGATGAAATCTTTCAATGATTCCACAAGACAATTGATAGTACATAGCTTCTCAAATTCTACATGCAAGGTATTGTGTTGGTTCAATAAAGCACGATAAGCATACTGAGTTAAGAAGCTAGGGGAACACAATACTAGTGTTCTTTTCTGACTAATTATGCTGGCGAAGAGTATGAGGCAAACCCATCACAAAGTCCATGTTCACTTCTTCCTACTTCCAAGTAGGAATACTGAACTCCTGCATGGACCCACTAGGCTTCTGATGCTCAATCTTAACTTGATACCATGTAGAGCCCTTAGCAACAAATAATGCACCATGTTTCTTCATCCCACTCCACCAATAGACCTCCCACAAGTTGCGGTACATCTTTGTGGCCCCTGTATGAATAGAGTAACGTGCACCATGCGCTTCTACTAAAATTTGCTTCCTTAAGTCATCTACACCAGGAACATACAGATGACCCTAACAACGCAGAACACCATCTCCACCTTGGTTAAAAACCTCTACTTTCTGATACTTGACTGACTCTTTTAACTTGACTAGAATGGAATCTCTATCTTGCTTTTCTTTCACCTCAAAAACTAGAGATGATTCTGGACTATTCTGAACCCATACATTACCCTCTGAAGAATCAACTAGGCAGACACCTAGTCAGGCAAGCTGATGGGCTTC